>NW_011495054.1:2690233-2698308 GCF_000754665.1 Bison bison bison
ACACTTAAGAAAAAAAAAAAAAAAAGGAAGAAGAGTCACAAGGAGCAGAAGCCGGAGCAACACCGGGCTTGGGTGGAGGGGGGGATGTCAGGGAGCGCCGCCAGAAGGAGGGGGTGGGGAGGAAACAGATCAATGCTCTGCGGCCTGGGAGGCATCTCATCCCTTCTTCCTGACGAGGCCAAAGCACTTTGAGGCGTGTTTCCACCGTGAGCAATTAGTCTGCGAGACCACAGGAGTTAAGCTAACACTGGTTGCCCCCCCAACCCCCGCACCCATCTTCCCTTCCTCCGGGAGAGAGCGGTGGATGACAGTTTCAGCGGGTAGCGAGCCCCCGCAGCAGTGGCGCCAGCCTGCAGCCTTAATGGGGGCCCATCCGAGGAAGGCCAAATGCTCCAGCCTCCCAGAAGGCCCCCCACCCCCACCTCCCGCCGCCCACCTGCCCCAGCCCCCCTCCCCAGCCTCCCTCACCCCTCTGCTCCCGGTAACAGAATCCAGTCGACACCGAGTCTGTCTGCGCGCCTGCGAGCTGCCTAAATTGATTGTAATGGTTTTATCGCGCGCTGAGAGCGCTGGCGGTTTTCTCGCCTCTGTTGTCGGCTTTCATGCACAACTTCCCCGGGCAAGGAGGAAGTTGAGTCCTCTTCGAGAACGGTGGATCGGATGAAAGGCAACTTTTGTTTGTGGGCAAGAAACTGGCCGCCTCCGCCGGCCGCCTGTCTCCAGCCCCGCTCAAGGCTGCCCTTTCTCTCTGGGCCTTGTGGCTTGTCAGCAAACCCCCAACAGACAGCGGAGGAGGAGGCAGAAGGGGTGGAGAGGGGTGTTTTCTGGAGCCAATTCTGGGTTCTTCTCTAATAGCTAGAGCGTTTGAGGATGAGGGGGCTCCGGTGGAGAGGAGGGTTCTTGAAGTTGACAATATTGATCAATAATAATAACGGCTGAAGATGGTGATAGCTAGCCAGTCTCTGAGCCCTCATCAGGAGCCAGCCACTGTTGATTAAGCACTCTATGGACCCTCTCATTGAATTCTCACCCCAATCCTGCAAGATAGGCATTATTTCCTCTATTTTACAGATGGGAAAACTGAGGCAGAAGAGAGGATGAGACTTGGCCCAGGTTATACACAAAACAGCTGGAAGAACCAGGGGAACTGGAACTCAGTCTTGCTGATTTGTAATCTGGTCCATTCTCTATCCACCTTGCAGCTTCCTTGACTGGTAGGATGAGAAAGATAGCACTGTAATACTTCAAATATTGGGTATCCTTCCATCTGTGCATGCTTGTAAGTCTCTTGAGTTGTGTCTGACTCTTTGCGACCCTATGGACTGTAGCCCACCAGCATCCTCTGTCCATGGGATTCTCCAGGCAAAAATATTGGAATGGGTTGCCATACCCTCCTCCAGGGCATCTTCCCTACCCAGGGATTGAACCCACATCTCCTGCAGCTCCTGCACTGCAGGCAGATTCTTTACCACTGAGCCACCGGGGAAGCCCGTCCACCAGTCTACCCCTGAAAGAATGGCCCAGGCATGCACCGTGTCGGCAAGGATTCCTTGGGGAGTGGGTGGGGATGGAGTATAATCTACTAATAAGATTTATCCCTTATTGCTTGGGCATAGGTCTCTATTTGAGAAGAGTGGGCAGAGTCATTAAAAGGAGGTGAAAGGACAGTTTCCGGTTATGTTGCAGAGAGATCATAGTTTTCAGAGGAGGGACCAAGACAAGGCAATTGGAAGGTTGGGGGATTATCTGTGGATTTCACTATTGAGGGCATCGTTAATGTCACTAGCACCAATAACCAGATGGAGGTGTAACCATGAAATTGATGTCTGCTCGGCTTGTTAATGACACTGTAGGCTATGAATCTATGTATAAAAAAGAAAAAGCAACAGGCAATTCTTTACATTTTAAAGCCTGGAATTGAACCAGCAAACACATGGAGTTTTTCTGTGTTCTTTTTTCTTTTGATTTTTATTGGAGTATAGTTGCTTTACCATGTTGTGTTATTTCCTGCCATACAGCAAAGTGAATCAGTCATATGTATACATATATCCCCTCTTTTTTAGCTTTCCTTCCCGTTTAGGTCACTGCACAGCACTGAGTAGTGTGCCCTCTGCTATACAGTAGGTTCTCATCAGTTATCTATTTTATACATAGTAGGGCAGTTCTTAAAGATTTCTTTCCTCCTCTTCTCCCATCTCCTTCTCCATTCTCCAATTTCCTGTTCTCATGCTTCCATGCTACGCAGAGACTGGGTAAGGCATCAGCTGTCTTTGGGACGCCCAGCACAGTAGGAGGAACTGTGGGAAACAGTGAAGGCAGCCTCGTAATCCCCAGTTGGAGGTGCCGACCCCCTGATTCTCAAAAGACAGTACAGTGGTTCCCATTAGCCGTTGGCATTGGTGGGATCTCTTGTTTACACTGGATAAACTCTCTAAGCCTGGAATCCAGCCACAAGCTGAAAGGATGATATGAAGACCCTAGGGGCTCAGCCCCCAGGAAAAGAAAATGGGACCAAGGTCAGAATGGAGAGATGAGCAGGAGGTGGGGTGGGAGGAAGAGGAGTGGGTCTGGGGTGGTAGGTGATGCAGTAATCACACCCTGTCTCCAAGAGGAGGCCGAGAAGGGTAGACTTTGGTAATCCCAAGGGCCCATGTGCTTGACCGTCCATCCTTACAATGGGTTGGAAGTTGAATGAGAGGGTGTGGGATCCAGTCCACTGTGATGACAGGAGGGGAAGCTGATCAGCCTGTGGTTTGAAGAAGTGGAAATGGGTGTGTGCATGGCACCTAGTCAGGGAAGTCCTTACCTTTCCATAAGGTGGCTCCTTCTTACCTGAGTTGGTCCAGGTGTCTCGCTCTGAGGGTGATGCTGGGAGCAGAGCTGTAACAGGGACGGGGCTGGCCTTGGGATGGGGGAGAAAGAATGCTTGGTGGGGGACTTGGGTGAGCTGCATACCAGTGTCTCCAACCCAGCTGCCCCTTTACCACTCCCAACAGCAGTGGGGTTCTATTTGAACCAAAGTAAGACCCAGAGACTAATAAACACGTTTGTTGGACGGGATCCTCTGTGAGTTGTGTTTTTAGAGTAGGGGTCCCCAATCTCCAGAATCTAATGCCTGATCATCTGAGGTGGAGCTGGTGTAATAACGATAGAAATAAAGTGCACAATAAATTTAGTGTGCTTGAATCATCCTGAAACCATCCCCCCCCTCCTCCCCAAACCCTGGTCCATAGCAAAACCGTCTTCTGTGAAACCAGTCTCTGGTGCCGAAAAGGTTGGGAACCACTGTTTTAGAGAGAAGGGTCATTGAGAGGGTGGGGGCAGGGCTGAAGGTAAGCCTAGAGGCCAGAAAGGAAGCAGACACAGGTCAGGATGAGAACTTGGAAAAGAAGTGTAATTTCAGCTTCTCGTGGATGGTCATTTGGCCCTGAGAAGACAGGGACTCTGCAGTCATATGGCCCCTGGCCAAGCCAGCCGGGGCAGAGATGTTCCATTGCCTCTCCACGGTGGGCTGAGCAAGAAGAGAGGATTGAGGAGTTAAAGGAAACATTTAGAACAGCTAGAAGGAGGAAGTTCTTCCTCTAAGTTGATAGGAGTACATGAAGAATCAAACTTCTAAGTGGAAGGATGGGGCCCCAGCGCTCAAATGAGGCTCTAGGAGCCATGAAGTGAGTTCCACACGCCTAGTAGGGTACCTGCTGCTAAGAGTCTTCTTAAAAATAAGATCAATGGCATATTTTTGAGTTGTTTGTCATTTGGTGGAGGAAATCAAAATGGCATATGAAACGACTAGGAGAGAATTGCACACAAGTGTATAATCAAGAGCAGAATGATCGTTTACAAGCTTTACCTTCCAGAAGAGATGAGAGAAGGTGGTGAGAGGGTAGATATACTGGTTGCAAAGAAGAAACACCTCCAATTAACTGAAGCCCAAGTTGTCAAATATATAGCACGCATTATTATCTCTCCTTCCACTGCCCCGGCAGACATCACTAATCTATCACCGCTACTCTTTCTTTCACTGTCCAGTGTCTTAAGACAACGAACTGGGAAGGTGCCACCAGAGGTGGTATGAGATGAACTCTCATGACCCTCTGGCCCTTAAAGTGGAGTGAAGTGAAGCCACTCAGTCGTGTCCGACTCTTTGCAACCCCATGGACTGTAGCCTACCAGGCTCCTCCATCCATGGGATTTTCCAGGCAATAGTACTGGAGTGGGTTGCCATTTCCTTCTCCAGGGGATCTTCCCGACCCAGGGATTGAACCCAGGTCTCCCGCATCGTAGACAGACGCTTTACCGTCTGAGCCACCGCCCTTAGGTGATGAGAATTTGTTTTAAAGATGTGCAAGGAAGTGTGAAAGCACAGAGAATTTAGTAGCCATAAACACATTTGTATCTCAATACTTTTAAGACCAGGATAGGGATCAATCCTCCTGGATAAGTAGACCAATGATTCATTTCCATTTCCACTCTGGATCTAACAATGGTTCCAGTAAATTCTTTCATTCATACTATGTGTGTGTGTGTGTGTGTGTGTGTGTGTGTGTCTGTATGTGTGTGTGGGACACAGACAGAGACAGAGAGGGAGACAGAGAGAGACAGAGAATCCAATTGGGGTAATTGTCATCAGCCAATATGGCACTCTTTTATAGGGCAGTCTGTCTCCAAGACAACTTATAAATGCTTGACTCCTATCAGGAACAGACTTCCCTCAATTGCTTTTGGCTTGGATGGCAATTGTTTAATCCAGGGGCCAGTAAACTTTCAGTAAAGGACCAAATAATAAATATCTTAGACTCTGTGGGCCATGCAGCCTCTGTCACAACTATTCTACTCCATCGCTGGAGTACAGAAGCATTCAGAAACACTACATCAACAAAATGATGTGTTTCCATAAAATTTTATCTACAAGAACTTGTGCCTTCCATGAATCCATGGTGGCTAGGTTGGATAGTAGAGCACCGCAGAGCACAATCATGACATCTTTATGCAGAAGAAGCTGTGTCTTTCTCAGAAGAAAACTGTATACTTTGCAGATGTCTAGTGTTTTCTGACAGGAGGCTTCCCTGGTAGCAGATGGTAAAGAATCTGCCAGCAGTGCAGGAGACCTGGGTTGGATCACTGGGTCAGAAAGATCCCCTGGAGGAGGAAATAGCAACCTGCTCCAGTATTCTTGCCTGGAGAATTCCATGGACACAGGGACCTGGTGGGCTATAGTCCCTGGGACTACAGTCCATGCGGCCTCAAAGAGCTGGACATGACTGAGCAACTTCTACCACCAGTGATTTTTTGAATTCTCCGGAGTTGGGCCAGAGATAGTAGCTGCAGCTCTGGCTCTCATGTGCAGTTTCTAAAAGATATCTGGTGGTTTGCAGCAAATCAGATTGCATTCATGTTTTGACATTTTCTTTTCCTGGAGTCTTCCTCCTATTGCTATATCCTTTTTGTATAAAACAGGGATGGAAAACATGTGGCATGCCTTCTGTGTCCCCGCCTTGCCTCACCCATGGCAGACATCACTAATGGATCACAATAGTTTTCACTGAGTCCATGCTTAGCCCAGAATCTATCTTTCTTTCTTTTTAATTATTTACTTGGCTGTGCGGATCGTGGGGTTCTCTTTAGCTGTGGCACGTGAGCTCCAGAGTGTGACGCATGGGCTTAATTGCTCAGCAGCACGTGGAATCTTCCTGGACCAGGGATCAACCTGTGTCCCTGCATTGCAAGGCGAATTCTTAACCACTGGACCACCAGGGAAGTCCCCAGAATCCTTCTCAACATAAAAATAGAACAAACCACTCAGACATGGCCCTCAACATGAAACTCGCTTGCCAGGCGACTAAGAAAAGAGTAGAAACCTAGGAATGATAAAGTTTGAGAACAAAGTCCAGAAGGGCATTATGATTCCCAACTCCTCCATACCGCTGGGCTCAAATCCCACTTGAACTGACTGTCAACAAACCCTAGGGCGAAGTCAAAAAAGATCTTGCCAAGCTGTTCAGACTTCTCCTTGTTTAAGCAGTTGTTCTCATTTTGTTATTCTAGGGTCCCTGGACACTGGGTTCCAGCTGCTTACTCGGAGAAGACTTTGTGTGGAGTCTGGCAAATCTTTCTAGCTGAGCAGGGAGGAAAATATTTCAGCACAGACACTTGTGACCCTTCATGAAGCTCCAGAGTTGGAACCCAGACCGGGACCTATAGTCCTTGCTCCCACGCATCAGGCCCAGGGCCTGGGTTGGCAGCCCCTGCTGACTTTTTCCTGCTGTTTGGAAAAACACCCCTCTGGTCACCACCTTCCAACTCACATTGGTAAGAGGAGGAGAAATAGGCTTTCGACAGCATCCTCTGATGCACCTTCTGTGTTTGATCTCACGGGGTGGAATGAGGTCGGATCTGAGCCTCGCAAGCCTAGTCAACAGGCATTTACACCAGGTGGAAACGGGGACCATCAGAGCCCCCGCTGGCCAGGGCAGCCAGAGTGCTCACTTGGGAAACATTTCAGGAGAAACTGTCACGGGTGTTCTGAGCGCCGACAAGATGGGTCACGGAAATCCACCGAGCGCTTGGAGGAAGCAGTCTTCTTTTCTCGCAGAATTGTGCTGACTTTCTGGTTAGGGGCCCAGAGGGAGTTGGTTGGCATTGAGGAATGAGCCAGAAGAATTGGAGCAGCAATGGTGGGGAAATCATCTCTGGGGCTGGAACAAGGCTGTATCCTCTTTGCGCTCATTTCTCCCCGCCCCATCTCCCCTGTGCACGTGGCCTTGCCCCCCGCTTTACAAAGATGGTGCAGTGGTTAACAGCGTGAGCTTGAGTCAGTACTTGTTGAAACTGAGTTCCAGGCCTGCCAGTAACTTGCTGGGGGATGGTGGCCGGGTTACTCAACCTCTCCGTGTCTCATTTTCTGCATCTGTAAGATGGTGATAATACTAGTTACATGCCCTGTAAGGTTCTTCTTGTTGTTTAGTCACTAAGTCATATCCGACTCTTTGGGATCCCATGGACTGTAGCCTGCCAGGCTCCTCTGTCCATGGGATTTCCCAGGCAAGAATACTGGAGTGGGTTGTCATTTCCTTCACCAGGGGATCTTCCTGACCCAAGGATTGAACCCCAGTCTCCTGCATTGACAGGCAGATTCTTTACCGCTGAGCCACCTGGGAAGGTTCCTAGGAGGGTTCCAAGAATTAGTTCTGGAAAAGGGTTTAGTAACCAAAGTAAGCACTTTGGGATTCATTTGGTTTATTTTTTTTAAGTCAAATTTATTGAGATTTACTTTATATCCAGTAAAATACATATTTTCATCCATAAGTTCACTGATGAGTTTGCTGAATTCTAACGTATTTATGATCATGTAACCACTGCAATCAAGATATAGAAAACTGCCATCCCCTCCCAAAGTTCCTTTGTGCTTCTTTGTCCATCTTGGGCTCTAGGCTCCTGACAGTCATTGATGTGATTTCTGTCTCTAAAGTTTCACCTCTTTCAGAATGTCATAGAAAGGAATTATTCAGCCTGTAGCCTTTTGTTCCGTTTCTTTCACTTTCCATGAGGCTTTTGAGGTTCACCTGTGTTGTTGTGTGTATCAGTAGTTTGTTCTTGTTTATGGTTCAGTAATAGTCCACTGTATAGAGACTCCACTTTTTGTGTATCCATTCATCAGCTGGTGGACATTTTGGCTGTTTCCAGTTTGGGATGGTTATGAATGACGCTGCTATGAGCATTCACATACATACATGTGTTTGTGGTCTTTGTGTTGGACATCTGCTTTATTGCTCCTGAGTTAATACCTAAGAGTCACATTACTAGGTAACATGATAAGAGTATGAGTTTGCCAACAAAGGTCCGTCTAGTCAAGGCTACGGTTCTTCCAGTGGTCATGTATGGATGTGAGAGCTGGGCTGTGAAGAAAGCTGAGTGCCGAAGAATTGATGCTTTGGAACTGTGGTGTTGGAGAAGACTCTTGAGAGTCCCTTGGACTGCAAGGAGATCCAACCAGTCCATTCTAAAGGAGATCAGTCCTGGGTGTTCTTTGGAAGGACTGATGCTGAAGCTGAAACTCCAATACTTTGGCCACCTCA
>NW_011495054.1:2698408-2710144 GCF_000754665.1 Bison bison bison
CTCATGCAAAGAGTTGACTCATTGGAAAAGACTCTGATGCTGGGAGGGATTGGGGACAGGAGGAAAAGGGGACGACAGAGGATGAGATGGCTGAATGGCATCACCGACTCGATGGACATGAGTTTGAGTGAACTTTGGGAGTTGGTGATGGACAGGGATGCCTGGCGTGCTGCAATTCATGGGGTCGCAAAGAGTCAGACACGACTGAGCGACTGAGTGACTGAACTGAACTGTATACAATACTGCCCGGTGGTTTTCCCAAGTGGTGGTGCCATATTGTGTTCTAATCACCAGTGTAGGAGAATTCTAACTGGCCTGCATCCTCGCTTCTGTTTGACATGACCAGCGTCTCTTTTTCCTTTTAATTTGATCTATCTCATAGGTGTGTGGTGGTATTTCATTGGAGTATTAATTTGACTCTCTCCAAGACTAGTAATGATGACCATATTTTAATGTACTTCTTGGGCAAATGTCTCTCCTCTTTGGGGAGCTCTGGGGTTTTTTAAGGAGTGAAGACAACCACTCACTTCTCTGTCCTCCATGATCATGTATATGCATTTGGAATCACTCTGTTTTGAGAGATTAATGAAGATGAATAATTGAAGGGTCCAGTTTGGCTTCCATTACTTTGGTTTCTCTCTGTCTCTGTATTGGTTTCATTGCTCACAAAGCCCCGTGGCAACTCCAGGACCTCTTCTCATTGAAGAAGTGTCATTGCACGAGGAAGCCCAGCCCCAGCTGGAAGGTGCACCAACTTCTCTTGTAGCTCTCCTAGCCTGGAGTTATCTGTAGCTCATTAGGCATTTGGTCATTAAGAACCATCACTGTGGCCACAGAGATTGACTGACTAACATCCAGGTTCCATGCCCATCCCTAAGGCTGGTGGTGGGGGCCCATGGATTGAAAGTGAGGAAATCAGAACTTCCCCAGGCAAATCAGAGCTACCGAGTGCCTTGAGCAGTGAAACTAGGGCCATGTGCAACCCTTCTCCTCTGGTCTTATCCTCAGTGGAGGTTTGGGTGAGCTCCTCCTCCTCCCATCATGTGGACCTTCTGGGAATCTTGCTGGTCTTGAGTGGGCAGGTCTGAGTGGGGGGACCTAGGGTGTGGATGCTGTCTGGACCACACCCGGAGTGGTGAGGGCACCAGATAGGCAGCTGGTAAAGGGTAGCTGTGATCACCGCTCTTTCTTTCCCCAGAAGAGGGCTGTGGCGATCTTTTGCTCAGTCTCTTCCAAACATTCCTAGAGGGCTCATTTCTCCAGAGCAGTTGCCAACTCAGGAACAATGAGGTGACACGAGACAGTGGCAGAAATGGCGTCTGATGGTCGACACGTGCTTCCCTGGGCAGGTGTGGGGAGAGCAGGGCCAGCTGCAGGGGAAACCTCTAATTGGCGAGGGAAGTCACTGGGCTTAAACAGGATGCAGGCAGAGGGCCCTGTGTCCCGGCTCCCCTGCGACCTTGGGACTGAGCTGCCAGGGAGCGAAGGAAAGTGGAGCCAGAAGTTCAGGCTTTCCTTAGGGTTGAGTAGCCACCCCCGGACTTTCCATCATGGGAGGCTGTGCGGCGTGCAGGGCATTCTTCTGGAAAGACTCCTTTGTGAACTGCAGCTGCCACTCTATTGTTCATCTATCAGATTTTTAAAAATTATCTGTATTTGTCTCATAGGAATAGATTACCATTAACCTGAGGGCTTAAAACAGCAGATGCTTCCAAGCTACTCAATTCGTCCCTCTACTCCTTGCCCTGCTGTGTCCACACCTCCGTTCTCTACCTCTGAGCCTCTGCAGATAGGTTCATAGGGACCATTTTTCTAGATTCCACATATATGCCTTAATATACAAGATTTGTTTTTCTCTTTCTGACTTACTTTGCTCTGTATGACAGACTCTAGCAAAATGGATCGCTGGTGGGAAGCTGATGTACAGTACAGGGAGCTTAGCTCCATAGTCTGTGATGACCCAGAGGGGTGGGATGGGAGGGGAGCAGGAAGAAGGTTCAGGAGGGAGGGGATATATATGTATACATATAGCTGATCCACGTTGTCATACAGCAGAAACTAACATGATATTGTCAAGCAATTATACTCCAATTAAAAAAATGAATCCATGATTAATTAAATAATAATAAAAAAACAGCAGATACATATTCTGTCACAGTTCCTAAGGTCAGAAATGTGAAATCAGTATCACGGTCAAAATCAATGTGTCCAGAGGGTATCCTCAGGAGGATCTAAGAGGAGATTTGGTTTCTTGCCTCTTCAGCTTCTGATGTTCCTAGGCTGTGTCAGCATCGCTCCCAACCTTCTTCAAGACCAGCACTTGCAAAGCCCTTTTCTCTGTCTTCACTTGGCTTTCTACTCTGTCTTCACATGGCTTTCTGTTCTCTGTGTGTAAAATCTCTATCTGTTTCCCTCTTGTAACTGATGTGTTTAGAGCCCCCCAGACAGTCCAGGAAACTCTATCCATCTCAAGATTCTTAATTATAGCTGTAAAGCTCCACCCCCTTTTCCATATAAGGTAAGGTCGCAGGTTTCAGGGATTAAGACATGGATCTCTTTGGTGGGGGTTATTTCAAACACGTTATCAGTCTCCCTGCTTGAAGGCTATAAGCCCCTTGAAGGCAGGGGTTTTGTCTGTTTTATTCAAAGGTATGGCTTCAGCACCTACAAGAGTTCCTGGCATACCATAAAGACTTGATGAATTTTTTAAAACAATGTTTATTTATTTGTCTGTCCTGGGTCTTAGTTGCAGCATGTGGGATCTATTAAGAGTTCCTTGAACAGGGATCGACCCCAGGCCCCCTGCAGTGGGAGCACAGAGTCTTAACCACTGGACTACCAGGGAAGTCCCAATAAATGTTTTTTGAGTGAATCAATCAGTGATTGCATTTTTAAGTCAGAAAGATAGGGGGCTGCTGTTTAAAGAAACGGGCTTAGAATCTGTTGTGAAGAGTGGTTTGATAATCTGAGTAATTGTCTTCAATTCATGCTCTGAAAAAGTGATTTTTTTCAGCATCACTGTTTCTTCATGGCACGCTTCCTCCCTATGCAGCTTGGGATGTTGTTCTTACGAAAAGTGGCAGAGAATTAGCAAGGAGCCTTTTTGTTTCCACGGAGTGAAAAGAAAAGCTGTAAACTAATGTCATTGTCCCTGTACTTTTTCATCTCTAAATTTCACTGGATGTATCACTCAATTGTGTCTGACTCTTTGCAACCCCATGGCCTGTAACCCACCAGGCTCCTCTGACTGTGGCATTTCCCAGGCAAGAAAACTGGGGTGGGTTGCCATTTCCTTCTCCAGGGGATCTTCCCAACCCAAGGGTCAAACCTGGGTCTCCCAAATTGCAGACAGATTCTTTACCATCTGAGCCAAGAGCAGCCAAATAGTCCAGAACACAGCCCTGAGTCCTGGAGGTGATGTTTAGAGCACTGAGACCTCAGTTCAAATCTTAGCCCTGCCCCTGTCAGCTATGTGGCTGTAGGCAAGTCCCTTTCCCTCTCTGAGCCTCAGTTTTTTCACCTGTCACATGGGATTGATCATCATATCTTACCTCACTAGATTGTGGTGAGGATTTAAGACCTTGATGGGTATTTACTGAGTACTTAGTATGTGATGGGCACTGGGTCCACAGTGTGAAGAGAAGACACACAGTCCCTACGTGTCAGGGGCATCCAGGCTCCCAGGAGTGTCAGGAGTGTGAGGGCTCCTCTGGCCTGGGTCACGCGATCCATGAATGTTTGTGGTTGCTGTTACTATGAATAGAAAAAGTCATCACCATTTCCTTCTCATTATTGTGCACCAAATCTGCAACTGGGATTGTTTTTCCTTTCTGTGGCTTTAAGGAGGGGTCACTGCACCTTGGAACTGAGCGATGGACCTGGGGTTCAGACAGAAAGAAGTCTTATCCTTGCTGGCCAGTATGGATGGGAGAAACTGCTCTGGTGTTAAATTAGAAGAGGAAAAAAGTGACTAGGTTGGGACTGGTGATAGGAGAAGTGGATTTATGGTTCAAAAGTGTGGGCCTGCCTAAGATGGGTGATAATCTAGAAATTCGTTCCTGGCATGTGGTTTGAACTCTAGAGCTTTTACAGGCCAGAGGGTGTGGCTATGCACACGGGAGCAGGGGCCGTGTGTGGCTTTGGCTGCAGGGAGCTCCATGAAAGGCAGGGACTACTGGAAGAGGAAAGGAGAAGAATCTGAGGAGCAGGGCTTGGGCAGGGAATGTCCTTGCTTCCATTTCTCTGGATGGTGAGAGCAGATCCGTAGGCACATGAAAACTTCTTTTATCATTATTTTTCTCTTACCCCATCTTACTAGATTAGACGCTCCCTGAGGAATGTGCTCATCTTTCTCAGAGTTGGCATTTAAATCAGGTGTACAATTGGCTATAGTTATGAGAAAACTCAACTCTTACGTGACTTAATAACTAATTTTCCTTATATAACATGAAGTCCAGAGGGAGGTGGATCTTGGAATTAGCTTAACAGCTCCAAGGTCCCTCTATGATATTCTTAGCTTGATTCTTTTTCTGCTTAATACCTAAAAAGTATCTGATTACAAAGTAGCTGCTGTGCCTCCAGAAATTACATCTGCTTTCCAAACTGGCAGGAGAGTGAAGGAACAGAAAAGCCTCAACTAGCCACTCACTCATTGGCTACAGTGGAGCCGACAAGGAAGACTGGGAAATAAAATATCTTTTTTTTTTTTTTTTAATTATGCTTGTATGGAAATCCCAATGGGATGCAGGCTGCTTGAAGACTCTTGAGAATGAATGAAAGAAGGAAGGAATTGGCAGTTATCTTGAGGATGAATGAATGAGCCCACAGTCCATCTTCTCAGCCCAGCAGTTTGCCACAATAATGTGTCCTTCTGATGCCCACAAAGATTATGTGGATCCCAGGGCAATTAAGATCACTGGGCCTTAGTAACTGAGAAGATGAGGGTTGGGTGATGTTTGATTTAATATGTACATTTGCTCATTCATATTGAATAAGCTCCTCCTCGGGGTGGGTCCCTCTTCCATGTGGGCAAGAAGGTCCTACTTTGGTGCTTCCAGGTCTCTTGAAGATGCCACTGGGGATGTCTGCAAAGAAACAAGTGAAGTGTAGGGCTGTCGGGCAGTGCTCGGGGTCCCTGTCTTGCTTTCAATCTTAATTAGTTCTCTTTTGTCCTTGCCCGGCTCTAGGAGCCGGCCAGCATCTCGCCCTAGGGCCTTGAGTCCTTGCAAAGGCAGGATGGAAGTTCAACTGGATTGAATTGGGACACCTCTGCCTCTCAGCTCCTTCTCCGGGGCCCTTGGGATGGATATTTAGCCAAGACCTTGTCCAACTGGGGCATCTTGGCCCAGCAGCCTTTTGTGGGAGGCCCTTGGGGATAAGTGCCTGACCTCTTGTCCAGAAGTGGAAACAGAAATGTGACCTTGGCCAAGTTACTTAACTTCTCTGAGCCTCAGTTTTCTTCTCCGCATTGGCTTGCTCTGAAATTCAACTGAGACATGCTTTTAAAGCATCTCTATACAACCGTGCCTGGCACCTAATACACGTGAATAAAATCAGGGCTGTTCCACTTCCTTCTTATAATTATTACAACATGATTAACTGGAAAGACCCGGGTTTGACTGTGTGTTCAGTTGCTTATTCTATAGCGACAGTTTTCTCTTGTGTGAAATGGGTGATGATGGAGCTTCCCAGGGTCGTGGGGAGTTAGAAATGTGGCCAAGTGGAACTTTCCTGGTGGTCCAATGGTTAGGATTTCATCTTCCAGTGCTGGGGGTGCAAGTTCAAGCACTAGGCTGCTTTCCTAGTTGGGAGGCTAAGATCCCACATCCCTCATGGCCAAAAAATCAAAACATGAAACAGAAGCAATATTGTAACAAATTCAATAAAGACTTTAAAAATGGTCCACATCCAAAAACATCTTAAAAAAATATAAGAAATGTGACCAAGCAAAAGCAGAGAAGACACCCACGTGGGATGAATGGGTGTGCCTATTTTGCACTGAATGAATGGGAGAGCTCAGCTTGACTAGAGTGAAGGTCTGCCTTGGGATGGGGAGCTCAGCTGAGGAAGGAGAAGACTGGAGGAGAGGGGTCAGACTGAGTATTAAGGGAAGAAAGGAAAGGCGGGGAAAAGCCTGGATTTTGAATAATTAAAATATAGGGCAGAGGAGATACATTTGATGAAGACTTAATGGGAAGATGGGAGCTGGGATGAGCCCCGAGCCTCTGGGGCTCTGGTTGGGGCAGGTGCTGAAAAGTGCCCGCCCTGGGTTGGGCCAGCGGTGGGGGCATTTAAGGCTGTTTTCCAGGGAAGAAGAGGAGGTGCCCATTCAGCATGCCCTTTCCATGGTTGTTCCTGGACTCTGAGTTCAGATTTCATAGTTGGAGAATGTAGAGGCCCCAGGTGGGAGAGAGTACAGTGGGAATCAGCAGAGGAGCACACACACATCCCAGGATCTATCTGGAGTCACAATCTGAGAAGCTCAAGCGTACATGGGCTCCGGCCTGACATTCCTATCCAGGCTTCCTCCTTCACTGCCTTGTTGACTTCACAGTGTTCACTTAGTCTCTCTGAACTTCCAGGATCCCCATCTCTTAGTGTGGTACAGCAGTCGCTAAGTCGCGTCCAACTCTTTGCGACCCTGTGGACCATAGCCCGCCAGGCTCCTCTGTCCGAGGGATTCTCCAGGCAAGAATACTGGAGTGGATATTGCCATGCCCTCCTCTGGGGGATTATTCCCGACTCAGGGGTTGGACCCTCGACTCCTGTGTCTCCTGCATTGGCAGACAGGATTCTTCAGTCCTGAGCCACCAGGGAAACCCTTTAAAAGCTCACAGCTCCTGGTAATTTACAGAGTATATTACAATGCCTCAGTTCTCTGCGCTTCCCATGGTCGCAGATAATCCTCACTGCAGCCCTGTGAGGCAGAGGCTAGTATCATCCTCCTTTGACAGATGAAGAAACTGAGGCACAGAGCAATGAAGCGACACTGCTGGCATACCCACTCAGGCAAGAGGAGACCAGAGGCCCAGACCTTCACCCCTTGGTTCTTTAATAATTGCACAAATAATTCACTGTCAGCAAACGAGATACAGTCCCTCCCACCCCCCAAAAAAAGGGTGTCTGGGGCAACCCAGTCTTCCAGGCTGGAGCCAGAGGTCGAAAGGCCAGTGTCCTTCTCTGGCTCACTGGACAGACTTTACTAGGTGGAAAGTTGGATGCCAGCAGGAACCTTGGGACTGGCCACCACTTTGTTGATCTCCAGTGCCTAGCACAAAGTGAGTATTACACGCTGTGTGATTCAGTGACTGCCTTTTGCACTAGGCTGTCAGTGAGCATCCAGAGGCTGGTTCCAGGCTTATGCATAAATTACATCTCTCCTGGGCTTCCCAGGTAGCTCAGTGGTAAAGAATCCACCTGCTGATGCAGGAGAAATAAGGGACAAGGGTTTAATCCTTGGATTGGGGAGATCCCTCTGGAGGAGGAAATGGCATCCAACCCCTTGCCTGTATTCTTGCCTGGAGAATTCCATGGACAGAGAAGCCTAGTGGGCTACAGTCCATGGGGTCGCAAAGAGCTAGACAAGACTGAGCACATATACACACAGTCTGACTGCTTGCTTCTCAAGATCAGGGGCTGTTTTGTTCATATTCACCCATCTTTCCACCTTATCAGGTACCCAGTTCCTATGGAGGCTGGAGTCCCACAGCAAGGTGACCAGGGGCAGTTCTTGGGGGAAGAGCCTGCTGGAGATGGGAGGGGGAGGACTGACTTTCTTGCAGACACCATCTGCTGCCCCAGATCTGCGAGCTTCTTCGGATTCCAGCTTCTACTGACAGGAGCTTTCTTATAGGCCTTTAGCCTCCACCTGGGATTAGCTTCTAAAAGATCAGAAAGCACTTAAACATATAAAACACCATGTAAAGACGTAAATAATCCCCAGTAATTTCACAGGGAATTAACTCTTTCCTTAGGCTGTTGGACCATCCCTGCCCCAGTTGCCTTTGGTCAGAAGCTGAGTAATCAGGGTGTCAGCAGATGTTAAGTCAGAAAGGAACCTGGGAAAGCCTCTGGTCATGGAGCCACATGAAAAGATGGGGAGACTGAGGCCCAGAGATGGGAAGAGGCTTGTTGAAGCACATACCCCTAAGCCAACTCTAAAGTTAAAGCATAAACCAACATGTAGGCTTGGGAAGGCTTCTCCTTTCTGTTTTAAAGTCTCTTACTTCAAGTAAGATCTCCAAAGCAGTGTGGGCAGAGTCATGTTATACTGCAGAACACAGGCTCCTGAATGGGAAAGGATTATGTCTGCAGCTTAACTGCTGGTGATCTTGGAGACAGGCATTTCACTCCTTTGAGACTTAGTCTCCACATCTGTGAAATGGGTTGAGACATGAATGGAGTCAAACTCACTGAGTAATGTAAGGATGAAGTGAACTGGTGATCTTAAAGAGCTGTGTGTATATTAAACACCCAGTTAAATAACTAATACATGGATATTATGATATTACCATCCTTTCTTGCTCCTCCCTCAAACCCTTACCTCCCAGGGTTTTCTCCATTTAGGTGCTTCCTAAGGGCTTCCCTTGTGGCTCATCTGGTAAAGAATCCACCTACAGTGCGGGAGACCTGGGTTCGATCCCTGGGTTGGGAAGGTCCCCTGGAGAAGGGAAAGGCTTCCCACTCCAGTATTCTGGCTTGGAAAATTCCATGGACTATTCCATGGGGTTGCAAAGAGTCAGACACGACTGAGCAACTTTCACTTCTGGTTCCTCAGGCCCCAAACTTTGGAGCCGTCTCTTATTTTCCCCTCTCTCTTACACCTTGCAGCCAACCTCTCAGAGGTCCTATTGTCTGTACCATAAAATAAATCTAGAATCTCCCCCTGCCCTAGTGTCATGTTCCCACTCTGGTCCACCCTGGATGACTTGAGAAATTTCAGATTGATAAACTATAGCCTCTGGGCCAAAGCTGGCTTGATGCCTTTTTTTTTTTTGACTTTATGAACTAAGGTTGGTTTTTACCTTTTGCAGTGGTTGTGGGAGAAAGCTAAAGAAAAAATATTTCATGATGTGCAGTGATTATAGGAGACTCAGAATCCTGTGTCCAGGAAGTTTTATTGGAACACAGCCAGGCCCCTTGGTTTTGGCATGGCTGATTTTGTGCTGTAGCCACAGAGGTAGGTAGGTGTAACGGAGACCACGGGGCCCACAGAGCCTAGGGGTAGGCTCTTCGTGGGTCTCCTTGAATCCATGTTTTCCTGAATACTGTCTAGTCCCAACACAGCTTTCTGAGTGATTCTTTTAATGCATTCCCGGCTCTGCTCACAGCCCTTCAGTGTGGCTCCCTGAGTCACAGTTCCTCAGTGTCGCTCCCTGAACGTAAGTCATGGTCTTCATGATGGCCAACAAGGCCCTGCCTGATTCACCCAGCACCTCTCCATCCTGCTTAGTTCCTGGGCCTCCATCTCCTCCTCTCCCCCTTTACTTCACTCTGGCTACTCTAGCCTCCACCTCTATTTGAACATGATGGCTACACCTCTGGCACAGGGCCTTTGCACTGGCTGTTTCGTCACCTGGAAGCCTCATTCCCTCCCCTCCCTCAACTCTTTGCCTGAATCTCACCATCCTGAGACTTTTTCCAGTGTCCATCTAATCCGTCGACCCTCCTCAACCCTCTTAACATCCTCTATTTTTTTTTCTTTTTGTTATTACACTCATTCCCCTCTTATGAAGTAGCCAATTTACTAATCCATTTTGTTTGCCACTTGTCAACTGTCTTTCTCCATCCCATCACTTTTGGGCTCCAAAATCACTGCAGACAGTGACTATAGCCATGAAATTAAAAGGCGCTTGTTCCTTGGAAGGAAAGCTATGACAAACCTAGACAGCGTGTTGTTGTTGCTGTTCAGTTGCTCAGCTGTGTCCGACTCTTTGCAACCTCATGGACTGCAGCACGTCAGGTTTCCCTGCCCTTCACCGTCTCCCAGAGTTTACTCAAACTCATGTCCATCAAGTCAGTGATGCCATCCGACCATCCCATCCTCTGCCATCTTCTTCTCCTGCCTTCAACCTTTCCCAGCATCAGGGTCTTTTCTAATGAGTCCGCTCTTTGCATCAGGTAGCCAAAGTATTGAAACTTCAACTTTAGCATCAGTCCTTCCAGTAAATATTCAGGGTTGATTTCGTTTAGGATTGTCCAAAGGCCCCTCAAGAGTCTTCTCTAGCACCACAGTTCGAAGGCATCAATTCTTCAGTGCTCAGCATATAAAAAAGCAGAGACATCACTTTGTCGACAAAGATGCATATAGTCAAAGCTATAGTTTTTCCAGTAGTCATGTATGAATGTGAGACCTGGACCATAAAGAAGGCTGAGTGCCTAAGAATGGATGCTTTTGAACTGTGGTGCTGTAGAAGACTCTTGAGAGGCCCTTGGACTGCCAGGAGATCAAACCAGTCAATCCTAAAGGAAACAAACTCTGAATATTCATTGGAAGGACTGATGCTGAAGCTGAAGCTCCAATACTTTGGCCACCTGATGCGAAGAGCCGACTCATTGGAAAAGACCCTGATGCTGGGAAAGATTGAAGGCAAAAGGAGAAGAGGGCAACAGAGGATGAGATGGTTGGATGCCATCATCGACTAGATGGATATGAGTTTGAGCAAACTCCGAAAGATAGTGAAGGACAGGGAAGCCTGGCGTGCTGCAGTTCATGGGGTCGCAAAGAGTTGGACAGTGGCTGAACAACAACAACAACTCTCTCCATCAAACTGTGAGGTCCCCTGAAGGCAGGCATGTTTGTTCAGATGTGTTCACGACCGTATCCCCAAACCCAGATAGGGCTGGCCCCACCAGCCCAGTGCTATTGGGCTGGGCTCAGAAGGGCTGAGAAGGGTGTCCCTGCTCAGAAGGATCCGCAGTTGGTTTAATGCTCTGCACCACCATTGTGAAGCTTCTAACAGCTTGTGGACAATGAATCTCATATCGTCACTTTGCGTTGAGCAAGGCCAGTTTTCTAGCTGATGCTGGCTGTAGAAGCCTGCCAGGCACACAGCGGACCCTGGGAGAATATTTGTGGAATGAACAAATGAATGAATGGTCTTTATTATGATTCAGCTCCATGCCCGACCTGCTTCTCTGGCCACTGCAGCCTCCACCCTGTGCCTCCCTTCCTCCTTCCTTTTGAAGGCGCGTGTATTGATGGAAGTGGACAGGAAGAGGAGTCAGTCCTGGATCGGGGAGCCAGGAGAAGATCACCTACAGAGCAGAGAAGACACAATTACTCCAGCAACTGTCCATCCCACCGACCGCAGCTCGGAGCCTCCACTTAATGTAATTGAGTGTGAAGGCCGGCTGGAGACACAGGCGCCCCTGCCGCTCCCTCTCCATAATATAGACACTGTTGGCTGCTAATTGGCGCCAGTGGGCTGGTGCTAATTGTCCTAATGCACTCGGCTTGATGGAGGCCGAGGCCGCCCAGGATAGGGGGTGGCGGGGCTCCTTGGGAAATGGTGGGGGGCAGTGGGCGCCCAGCGGCAGCAGACACTGCTACACTGCTCATAAAAGTTGGAATGGGCTTTAATTTTGCATCAAATATTTAAGCAGGTTTGGGGAGGGGGTAGGTTGAGGGGGAGGCGGACCATTGAGCCTAGCTTGCGGTAACCCGCAAGGGGTCCCAGGTGGGAATAGGCCCCCCCTGCCATCCTTAGCAATGGATTAGAGATGACTGTGTCCCCA
>NW_011495054.1:2710244-2713903 GCF_000754665.1 Bison bison bison
CCCCCCAACCCCAGTCCCTTCCCTTCTGCCCTCATTCGGGCTGCTCCCTTTTATTCTAGTTGTTTCTGAAATGTGTGTTTTAGTGATGTGACTTGTCATCTGCAGAGGGAGGCAGCATTGAACAGAAAGCAGTGCAGAGGGCTGGGGACCAGGAGTGCAGGTGGGGGAGAGGCTGGGTTGGCCTTGAACTCACTGTAGTCTCAACATACTCACTCACCTCCTCCAGGCCTGAGGGTCCCTAATGAATGTTGGGTGGGGCTAGTGAGTGTCAAACGACAGCACCCCCTCGGTGATGGACAGCAAGACCTTTGCGGGAATATGGAAATATATATATTTTAATTTTGCACCTGAATTTGTTTTAGTGAGCATTAGGGGAAACAAAGGAGCTTCCCAGGTGGCGTTAGTGGTAAAGGACTTGCTTACCAACGCAGGAGACATGAGAGATGCGGGTTCAGTCCCTAGGTTGGGAAGAAGGGCACGGCAGCCCACTCCAGTATGCTTGCCTGGAGAATCCCATGGACAGAGGAGCCTGGCGGGCTACAGTCCATGGGGTCACACAGGGTCAGATATGACTGAAGCGACTTAGCACACATACACACACACAGGGGAAATATATTTATATTATATATTACACTAGACACATTATATGGATTTAATAATGACACAGAGATGCAGTATGCTGGTGAATATTTAGTCACCAGTCCTGCAGGGGAAGAAAGCCCTGATCTGGAGCATTGGCCAGTTTCCATGTGCTCCCCTGGTAGCTCAGTGGTAAAGAATCCATCTGCCTATGCAGGAGACGCAGATTCAATCCCTGGGTTGGGAAGATCACTTGGAGATGGAAATGGCACCCCACACCAGTATTCTTGACCAGGAAATCCCGTGGACAGAGGAGCCTGGTGGGCTACAGTCTATGAGGTCCCCAAAGAGTCAGACATGACTTAGCAACTAAACAACAACAGAAATGGTGTCAATACACCTACCATCAAGCTGCTGTTGTGTCACGGAGCACAGAGTTGGGAAAAGATGTACAGGCTTAGATAATGAATACAGAATTCTCATCCCCCAGAAACAATAGGTGAAAGTAACCTCAAGTGCAGAGGTCATAGGAAAATGTAGTAAAATAATTAGGAAGGGATGTACTTGTTCCCCTTATCTTTCAAAAAATGTAATTGCAAGCTTATATAATTTAATTTTTCACAATGGCTGTGTTTCACAGCAGGCTTGCAAAACCCTTGACAAGTGAACACTGGCTTTTGTGAACATTCTGGGCCAGTTGTAGCACACCATTGTGTGTGCACGTGTGTGTGTGCACATGTGTGTGTAGCACATTTCCTGGGCTTCTCATGATTTCTCAGAGGGAATTTCATAGGATAAAGCTGAGGTTTTTATTAAGATTCTTTATAAATCAACTTAAAAGAAAATGTTAAATGAATAATGGCCCAGGTGATTTGCACAGATAGCAAAAGTCATGAAGTTGGTACCCATGTGATTGTAATTCAGAAAGAGGGGTGGTTTCCTTCTAGCTGTCCACAGGGCAATTTGCTAGAGATTTCTTGAGCAGTTTGGGCAGCCAGGGTTTGCTGCCCTCTATCTTGTTTGCTAGGAGGCATGAAATGGCCATGTCACGCTCTTTCCTTTTACCACCGACTTCGCTTTTTGTTTCTTTCTTCCCAAACCTAAGGCACCTACTCCGATGCTGGTCTTTATACTGTTCTTTCTTTTGTTTTAATTGGAGTATAATTGCTTTGCAGTGTTGTGTTAGTTTCTGCTGTAAACAGCATGAATCAGCCATGTGTATAGACATAGCCCCTCCCTCTTGAACCTCCCTCCCACCCCTCTAAATCGTCACAGAGCACTGAGCTGAGCTCCCTGTGTTATACAGCAGCTTCCCACTAGCTATCCATTTTACACATGGTCAGTATATGTGTAAATACACACATATATACAACACAATGGTGTATATAGTCAGTGCTGCTCTCTTAACTCGTCTCACCCTCTTCCTTCTGTGGGTCCACATGTCTGTTCTTGGCACCAGGGTCTCTATTCCTGCCCTGCACACGTGTCCATCAGTACCATTTTTCTAGATTTCATAGAAAAATGAAAGTGTTCACCATGAAAGTGAAAGTGTTAGTCGCTCAGCCCACGGGCTAACCCCATGGACTGTAGCCTGCCAGGCTCCTCTGTCCATGGAATTCTCTAGGTAAGAATACTGGAGTGGGTTGCCATTCTCTTCTCCAGGGGATCTTCCCAACCCAGGGATTGAACCCAGGTCTCCTGCATTACAGGCAGATTCTTTACTGTCTGAGCCATCAGGCAAGCCCAGAACTACTATAGGACCCAGCAATTCAACCACAGATGATATGCCCTGAGAAAACCATAACTCAAAAAGACACATGTATCATAATGTTCATTGCAGCATTATTTACAAGAGCCAGGACATGGACGCAACCTAGATGTCCATTGACAGATGAATGGATAAAGAAGATGTGGTACATATACACAATGGGATATTACCCAGCCATAAAAACGAATGAAACTGAGTCATTTGAAGTGATGTGGATGAACCTAGAGTCTGTCATACAGAGTGGAGTAAGTCAGAAAAAGAGAAACAGACATTGTCTATATTGCTCTTGAGCCTGTTTCTAGCCCTTTCCTCACTTTCCAGCCTCTCCTACCCACTCCTTTTCAGAGATTTGACTGCATTACTGATGGCTTCCCTGATAGCTCAGTTGGTAAAGAATCCGCCTCCAGTGCTGGAGACCCTGGTTTGACTCCTGGGTTGGGAAGATCCGCTGGAGAAGGGATAGGCTACCCACTCCAGTATTCTTGGGCGTCCCTTGTGGCTCAGCTGGTAAAGAACCTGCCTGCAATAGGGGAGACCTGACTTTGATCCCTGGTTTGGGAAGATGCCCTGGAGAAGGGAAAGGCTACTGACTCCAGTATTCTGGCCTGGAGAATTCCGTGGACTATATAGCCCATGGGGTCGAAGAGAGTTGTATACGACTGAGTGACTTGCACTTTCACTGAGGGCATCAGTGGCTGGAGGATCACCACACCTTCCTGACGCCATTCCCTGGGGAGGAAACATGATATGGGAGTCATGAGGGTGGCTCCCGTCCAGGAGGACTGGAATAAGGACCAGTTTGTACAAGGTATAGGGAAATCATGGGTGCTTTGCATCCCAGGCACCATTCTCCTCTCTCCAGACAAATCATCTCAACGTGCTTTGCCTTAGATTTGCTTTATGAATCTGTTATTGTTGATTTTCAGTTGTAAATATGGTTCATGAGATTGCAAACACACATGCCCGGGGGGCCGACAGGAATCATTAACGCAGAAAGCAGGCCAGTGAGGGGCTGTGGCAAACCAGGGAATCTAACACCCCGCCCGAGGGGACATCAGGAACCCACCAGCCAGCTGGGGCTGCACATAGACCAGAATTCCTTATTGGAGCTGAAAATGCTGACTTGAACATAAATTTCCTTTTTAAAATTTTTATATTTTTAATTGGAGGATAATTGCTTTCCAACATGGTGTCGGTTTCTGCCAAACATCAAGATGAATCAGCCATGAGTATAAGTATGTCCTCTCCCTCTTGAGCTTCCCTCCCACCCCCCACCCCCCACCCCCCAGCCCCCAGCCCATCCCATTCCTTT
>NW_011495054.1:2714003-2718704 GCF_000754665.1 Bison bison bison
CATGGGGTTGAGCTCCCTGAGTCCTACAGCGATTCCTGCTGGCGATCTATTTCACATGTGGTGGTGTGTATGTTTCAGAGCTACTCTCTCAATCTGTCTCACCCCCTCCTTCCCCCCACTGTGTCCACAAGTCTGTTTTCTACGTCTATATCTCCATGTCCGCAAATTCTTAGATGCATCCCCTATAAAAGAGGAGGGTCTGTGGCCCACGCCCTGTATAGACACCATGGTGCTCTGAGACTTCCGTCAGTAGAAACAAGCAGAAGTCGTGCTGTGCTGGCCCACACTTTAAGAAACTGGCAGGTTCTACTTTCCATCCTGTGGAGTCCTGAGTCATCGTTTAAGATATCAAACTATCCCGAGGCTACCATGTTGGAAATACTGTGTCAAGAGACACTGTCCAGCCCTTCACTTTTTGAGTCAACCGTACTTAGAACAGACAAATAGAACAGAAAAGGGGCATCTGCAGTCAGCCTTGCCTATGTGGCAGATTTGTCAACTAAATAAAGAACTGTGGTTGTCACTTGGCTTTGGGATTTGTTTTTTTAATGTCAAAAGAGATAATCAGAACATTGACTTAGCAAGACTGTGTTGGTCGTGATCCAATTGTTTCCTATTTAAATTTTAGACTGAAAACTACAACAAATGTTGTGAAATTGGTCACTTTTGCCCCTATTTCAGATAATTTGCTTGGGTGAGGTCTCTGTAGGAAGATTTATTGAATCGAGATGTTTAGACATTGTTGGTGCTCTTGAGAATGACTCTGCCAAATTCCTCTCTCCAAAAGTTGAACCAATTTATACTCCAATGAGAAGTGATGTATTTTTTTTTTAATTAATTATGTGAATGTAGTTCACTCTGGGTTTTTCTGGTAGCTCAGCTGGTAGAGAATCCACCTGCAGTACAGGAGATCCCGATTCTATTTCTGGATTGAGAAGATCCCCTGGAGAAGGGATAGACCACCCACTCCAGTATTCTTGGGCTTCCCTGGTGGCTCAGATGGTAAAGAATCTGCCTGCAATGTGGGAGACCTAGCTTCGATCCCTGGGTTGGGAAGATCCTCTGGAGGAGGGCATGGCAATCCACTCCAGTATTCTTGCCTGGAGAATCCCCATGGACAGAGGAGCCTGGTGGGCTCCAGTTCATGGGCTTGCAAAGAGTTGGACATGACTGAGATTCTAAGGACAGCACAGTACAGCCCATTCTGAGTTGTGGAGGGACGAAGAAGAATCAGAGATGTAGAAAGGTCTTTGGTCCTTAGATCAGACAAATGTCGGCTGACCAGGAAAATTTATTTCCAGTTGAGAATTTACTGTCACTGAAGCTGACACACAGCCTCCCTTTTCACTACAACCATAAAAAGGATTTGCTGAATGAATCTCTTACACAAACAAAAGATCAATGTCTGACCTGGGTGTCTGTCTCCCTCCTTAATTTGTATGTTCAGGTATATTTTCATTATATCTTTTTCTGCGTGTAGTAGTAATAAAAACTAATGTAAAATACAGCCACCAGCCAGTCTGGGCATTTGATGCAAATGTAGGTTTGGTAAATGTCTGTGTTGTAATGCGCACTCAGTTGCTCAGTCGTGTTAGATCTTTGGTAACCTAATGGACTGTAGCCCACCCGCCAGGCTCCTCTCTCCATGGGACTTCCCGGGCAAGAATACTGGAGCGGGTTGCCATTCCCTTCTCCAGGGAATCTTCCCCACCCAGGGATCAAACCTGCGTCTCTTGTGTCTCTTGCACTGGCAGGTGGATTCTTTACCACGAGCACTACCAGTGTGGCATAGCTTGGGATGGAAGTGCCTAGACTGACTAGGGCAGGAAGCTCTGGGTCAGGACCCGCTGCCCCGGCAAGGAAGTGACACAGAGAATAACAACAAAACAGGTATGAGAGAAAAATAAGGACGAGTCTGAATCCCCAGTGAGCAGAAGAACCAGCTTACAAGCGGCCCAGGGGTTTGGTGTCCCTAACCCCTCCGTTGTTTAAAGGGTCAACTGTGCTTTCAAAGTGGCTCAGAAATAAGGATATAATGAAAGTGCAAGACATATTAATGTTAGCATTAATAATACTGTGATTAATGATAAGTAACATTTATTGACCACCTATTATTTGCCAGACATCGTTCTAAAGGTTTTACACAACACTGTATTGTAAGGATTATTACTAATTGATCTGTGGACACTGGGCTACAGAGAGGTTAATGAACTTGTTACTCAGGTCGGGGGGAGGGGGGACTGGTTAGCAGTGAGCTGCGATTGAACCTGGAGCCGTCTGACTCCAGAGCACAGGCTCACCGGGATTCTAGGCCTCCCCTGGTGTTTGTTGAGTGACTGAATGATGATGTTCATCAGGGCTGGAATCCAAATTAGCGTAAGAGGCGGGGGGACACCCCCTACACTGTCCGCCCTGGCCTAGTTTTTCATGGGGTGCCCGAGGCCAGGCAGGGCTGTGGGTCTGGGATTCGGAGAGGATGGTGAGACAGTTAGGGGGCTTGCTGGATGGAACATCCTGGTTCCCATTGTTGGGGAAGAGAACATGGGACGGAAGAAGCCAGCCTCGCCTCCCTGGCCCCTGTCACTGTCAGGAGGGCCACAAATAGCTGAGAAGCGGGCAAGAAGCAGAGGAGCTCTCCTGGGCTCTGGAGCCAAGACAGGATTGAGTGGGCAGCCCGGACGCCTCCTCATCCCTCCAGGATATCTGGACTCCTGCGAGAGGAGCTGACAGCAGCTGGTGTGACCTGAGGGTGACACGGGCTCCCCTCCCGCCCCACCCTCCGCCTTCAGCAGATGGTTGCTTTAATCCTTCTTCTTCTTTTTTTTTAAACACTAACATTTATTTTTATACTTATGATTTTCTTAATAAGTGTGTTATGAATTTGGATATACTTTTCAGGGCTTTATATTGAATTTGTCATTAGATGCATGCAACTCAGAGTTCTTTTGATTTCCTTGTTAAGCTGAGAATCACTACAGTAACACTGTTTTAAAATTTTTTAATGGTTTTTTAAAGTTAACTTTTATTGGAGTACAGTTGCTTTACAATGTCATGTTAGATTCTACGGCAGAGTCATCAGACGTATATATGCATATGTCGCCTCCATTTTGGACTTCCCATTCAGGTCACCACAGAGCATTATGTAGAGTTCCTGGTCTTAACACACCTTCCTGCCTGAGCAGTTCCCACCTCATTCCCTCCAGGCTAATGTATTATTATCTCACTTACTATGATGGGGTTGACCATACAGTCTAACCAAAGTTAGGCATTCATCCTGTGTCCAGCCTCAGGTTTTGAAACCAGAAAATGAAGTAGATTCTATGATTCCCATTTTACAGAGAAGGAAAACTGAGCCATGTAGACCCGGTGGCTAATACTAAGCAAAGGCTGGACTTGAACCTGGATCTTAATCCTGGCTTCAAAGCTCATGCTCTTAACAGCTACACCATGCTTCTCCCCAGCGCAGGATCAGGAAGTGGTTAAACATATGTCCTTTGCTGCCTGCCCTTGGCTAGGGTGACCCAGCTGACCTGATTTGCCCTGGTCTGAAGGATTTGCTAGGGCACACAGCTTTCAGCATTAAAGTGGGGACAGTCCTCAGCAAACCAGGACTGCTGGTCACCAGGTTAGGCTCTGCCGCTCCCACGCCAACTTGGGCAAGCTACTTAACCTTTCTATGCCTCAGTTTCCTTGTCTATAAAATGGGGTTAATGATGGTGACTTGAGTGTGTATAAAGCTTGGTTTATAGGAAGTCTAAGTGTTACTTAAAAAAAAATCTTTTATTGAGTTATAATTTATATACCCTATAATTCACTTGCTTTACTTGCACAATTCAATGATTTTTGCTATGTTTACAGAGCTGTGTAATTGTCATCATAGGCACAGAGATCTTTTTTAGCCACACGACATGTAGGATTTTAGTTCTCTGACAAGTGATCGAACCCTCATCCCCTATATTGGAAGCATGGAGTCTTAACTTCTGGACCACCAGGGAAGTCCCTGTGTTAGCTATTTTTATTGGTTTTGCTACTGCTATTGTGGTTACCAGTTCAGGAATGTAGAGGAAGCTTGAACTTGGTGCTTAGAAGCTCAGTCTTTGCAGACGGACAGCGAAAGTACATGCTGGCTCCTCCCTCGGCTACTGGCCCTGTGGTCTGAACAGTGTTGCCCCTAGCTTGGCACAGTGGCAGCCTTGACTGGGGCCAGCTGCCTTTCTGTGAAAGGCCCCCTTTTCTCCCATCCATCTCTCTCTTTGCCCCATCGTCTTTTCTCAACAAGACTCTCAGGCCCCCATGCTGAGTCACCGTGGGCAGCATAAAGGACAGTCCAAGGCTTGAGTTGCACTGATTTCTTTCTCCCAGGGAGAAAGGGTTTCCAGAATCCCACCCTCTGCCTTTTCTCTCCTGCCCAGTCCATGCCCCGCCGCTCCCTACCCTTTCTCTTTTGGGGCAGGGTTGTGTCTGGCTTGGTTTGTGCTGTTTTGTAGGAGTTAAGGTCCAGGAGCTCAGAGCCTGAGGGAACTCTCTGGCTTTCTCTGACCTTTCCTGTTTGAGAAAGACATGAAGATGCTAAATTCTGGGAGAGGTAGCACTCACCGGTGAAGGTTAAGTGAATTTCTATAGCTGGCCAAACGGCTATGATCTCCTTCATGGCTAGAATTGGGAGTTGTTTTGAGGTGAAATTAGCATGTGCATCATTGT
>NW_011495054.1:2718804-2738791 GCF_000754665.1 Bison bison bison
TGTTCATTCATTCACTCACTCACTCACTCTTTGACTCATTAATTTTATTCATAACTACTGTTTGTTCATTCATACATTTACCCACTCTCATTCATTCATTTTATTCATTACTATGTGTTCATTCATTCATTTTTATTCCTTACTACCTACTGTGTGCCAAGTCCTGCAGAGACTCTGGGAACAAAGCAGATGATACCAGTTCTGCCTTTCCATCATACACACTCCTATTTTCCCAAGGAGAAATTGCCATTTTTTAGACAGCTCAAATGTACCAGCTTTTAAGGACATGGAGATGAAATAATCAGATGTCTCCCACCGCTTGAGGTATTAATTTAGTTATAGAAACAGCATTTTAAATCTCTTCCTATGTTAAAATAGTACATTAATTTAGAATTTGATGCTTTCCCTCCCTAACCTTCCCATTTAAAAAACTGTTTTCTTCAAACCCTTCCTAAGCTTCCCACCAATGTCTTTCTCATCACTTGAGATACTTTTTCAGCTCAGAGCAAATCCCTTTCATTTTCACCTATGTTGTTCAAAACACAGCCCTTTTCCAAATGCCAACCTTGTCATCACTGAAAATTTTATTCTAAGCAATACGTGCCCACTCATTTATTCACTTCTCATTACAATCGGTTTTCATTTGTCCTATAGATTAGCTTTACCAGGTCTGATCTACAAAGGTTCATTTAAAATTTCTAACACTTGTAATTGAGAGATCACATTCTTATGAACATCTACTAAATCTCTGTAGATTTAGTAAATATCCATTTTCATTATGGCTCGCACCATAGTCCCTTGTAGGGTTTGTTACTGTCTTCCAACACTCCTTTCACAAAGACAGACAAATCTTTAGTTAAGAAGTTAAAGGTTTAAACATCTCGGGATCACTTGGGAAAATGTAGTAAAAAAGAATTAAGCCCACCAACTACAAAGATTGTTAAATGAGTCCATCAAGTGATGTGTAAGTTTCCACAATGCTCTCATGTGTTGTTCACAATAAGGTAATTGTGAGCACATCACTCTGTACACATTCTACCTGTCATGTGAGAAGCTGTTTAAAGCCTGGAGGGTGTAAACCATGGCCTGCACATCAACTCTTTCCAGCCCCACTGACTGTTTTTATAAATAAAGTTTTATTGAAACATGGCCCTATCCATTTGTTTTCATCTTTTCTGATAACTGCTTTCACATAGTCACTACAGAGACCCACAAACCCTCAAATGTTTACGCTCTGGCCCTTTCTATAAGCTGCTTGCCGCGTCTTGTATCAGATTATTAGACAGCCCCTTTGTTTCTGAGAAATAATTGGGTGGATTTTGGGCGTGTAGAGAAGATCATGGAAGCCCTTAACAGGCAGAGTAGGCAAACAGGCAAGAAAAACACTGCCATCATTATTATCACTACTAGTAGTAATAGCAACAAGAAACTCGACAATGACAATACAGTAATGAAGACAGGCCTGTTTTGCTTGTGTCACTAGGATGTAATGTTTTAGGAAGAGGAGGCAGGTAGGATCTCTTCTCAAAATCAGGGTGTGCCCTGCACAGGCTCCTTGGGAAGTTCCTAAATTCCAAAGGCCTCTGCCTGAGCTTGCAGGCAACTGGGGCTCTTTTTGGTCTCCTCAGGTGTCTAGCACGGACTGGAGTGTTCCAAAGGCTAATGGTCTGGAGGCTTAGCCCTAGGTTCAACCAATGCAGAGGAACTAGCCCCACTTAGAGGCTACTGAGGGGCAGGACTTGCGTTGAGCACCTTCCGGGGCCCTCTTTGGTCCCTCAGCAGCTCAGGAATAGGTAATGTAACCCCTTGTTTAAATGGAAGGGAACAGGCTCGGACAGGTGAGGGCTTAGCCCAGTGCCACCCAGCTTTCTAAGACCTCCTTCAATCCCTTAACGTTAGTCGCTCAGTCTTGTTTGACTCTTTGGGACCCCATGGACTGTAGCCTGCCAGGCTCCTCTGTCCTTGGGATTTCCCAGGCAAGAATACTAGAGAGGGTTGCCACTCCCTTCTCCAGAGAATCTTCCCAACCCTGGGTCTCCTGCATTGCAGGCAGATTCTTTACTGTCTGAGCCATCAGGGAAGTCCAATCCCTTGGATGTCCCCAAATCTTTCTATTTCCCTCCCTTGTTGGCCTCAGATGTTACACTCTGTTCTCATTATAGTGGGAGTCACAATTTGCCATTATGCGCTTAAAACCAAAACCAAACTCCACCCCTGCTGTAGCGTCTGTCTTCCCACCAGACTCTAAGCACCACCTTAGGGAAGCGTCTTGCCCACGTGGCTCACCACAGGCCTAGAACCTTGTGCAAGTCCTGGCACATAATAGGTGCTCACTAAATAGCCACTGATTTTGCAGAGGAACTTCTATGTGCAGACTTCTACAGAGGGTTCCAATCAGATGGTTGTGTCTCAGAGGGGCCAGCAGTCTTCTCAGTAGAGCCTGGGTCCCCTGTGCCCTTATCTGTGTGAGTGAGAATTGTCGCCCCCATGCCATCACAACTGTCAAAACAACGACGATGACAGCACAATAATAGCAATAACAGTAACAGGCTTGCTTTTACAGAGTCCTGACAACCGTGCTGAGGCCAAACCAGACAGATGTCCCCTTTGTCTCTGACTCTCCATGAGTTGACCTTCTCAGCTATTGAATCTCAAGTGGAAGGTCTTATTTGAAAGGGTTTTGAATGGACCCCTGAGGCTTGCCCTTGGAAGGCAGGACCAGGCCATCCAAAACACGGTGCTCTGTTTCAGCATTCTGGTCAAATGTCAAAGAAGGAAGCAGAAAAGCCTGCGGGGGAAAATGTAGCATTCTTAAGTAAGTACTGGGCACCAGGAATAAAATGATAGTCTCCTGGGAATGGGTACTGCATTCAGGGCTTTATATTCGTTATTTCTAAGCCTTTCAACAGGTTCACTTGTATACATTTTGGTGCTCTTTTTACCTATGGGGTAAACAAAAGCTCAGAGATGTTGAGCACCTCACACAGGGTCACACAGCCAACAGGAAGCACAGCAAGGATGTGAACTGAGTTTGTGAACTTGCTGGAAATCACACAGCACTTTCCTGGCAGAGCTGGAATGAGAGCCAGGTCCTGTGTGCTTAACCACCCTGCCTTTGTGCCTCTCGGGCTGCTAGGATTTCCTTGTTTCTGCAGGGTGAACTGAAGCCTGAGAATCATACTCTGTTCTTGGCTATCTCGGGGCTGGGAGGAGCCAGAGAGAATAGAGACTCTCTTTGTTCTCTCTCAAAGGCAAGTAAGGTGGAGTTCCCAATTTCGGGCCATTAAAGGCAAATTTGTTATGGCCACTTCAGAGGAGGTGCAGCGGTTTGTCTGGGGTGGGGGACGCAGTGGGCGTGAACCCCCACACTGGCTAGAAGAAGCCCAGTTACTGTTCTTTGGTGGATTCACACTGTTTTGAAGGGCCAACAGGCACAGAGAGGAAACAAGTGAAGGAGCATTACAAATTCATTATAGCAACTAACTGCTTCCATTTGTGCCTGTGGCTGAGGGCTCGGTCTCCAAATGAAGCACATTATCCTTTTGTACAGAGCTCTGCCCTCTGGAAGCCAGGCCCTGGCTGGGCCACAGCTCATGGGAGCACAGAGGCAAATTGCTTTAGACTTAGGGTCGTGTCTGGGGAGGTGGTGGCTGGTGGTGCGGGTCACGGCCTGCCTGCCCTTGAAGGGAGTGTGTCTTGCCTAGACTCTTCGATGCCCTGGGAAGCCATATTTTGTGCTTGTTATCAGGGTATTGTCTCAGACACCCTGATTCATAGGGTGACCAACAACCGTGACCAGTAACTGGTTGGTCTAATTTGAATAGATAATTCCACCAATTTGACTCCTGTTTGGGCAAATTGGGTTTGGGGAAATGAGACGCTGGGCCTGGGGAGCTGGGAAAACTTGAGAGACTAGGAAATGGATGCCAGACCAGGCTGGCTGTTTTATTTTTCTTTATTTTTTCAATTTGGTATATTAATAATATTTATTGATTCCAATCCTCAGCAATGCCTAGAAGAATATTCATTCTGACAGTAATTGCTAACAAAGGATGGATTTTCAGTTTGTCACCAAACTAAAACTGTTCATTTGTCTATGTACCATTTCAACCAGTTTTGCCAAAATAGGAAAAAGAAAAGTTTATGGCTTTTTTTGTCTTTTACTCCTAAAGTAAGAAATCTCCAAAGAAAACTTCTAAAAATGTACCATTAGGTTATTAATAATAAAAATATAATAAATTATCACATGACTATAATCATCACTGGAAAAAAGCTCAGTAAGTTTGTCTTCATATTCTGAATAAAATTAATTTCTTTTTTCATTTTTGAAAACTTTATTTTATATTAGAGAATAGGGCTTCTCTGGTGGCTCAGTGGTAAAGAATCCACTTGCTAACGCAGGAGACGTGGGTTTGATCCCTCGGTCGGGAAGATCCCCTGGAGAAGGAAACGACAACCCACTCCAGGGTTCTTGCCTGGGAAAATCCCATGGACAGAGGAGTCTGGCAGGCTGCAGTCCATGGGGTCGCAAAAGAGTTGGACACGATTGAGAGACTGAACAGCAAGAGCAACAAATAGCCAATTAACAACACTGTGCTGGTTTCAGGTGGACAGCAAAGGGGCTCAGCCTTACATGTACGTGTATCCTTTCTACTCCAAACTCCCCTCCCATCCAGGCTGCAATACCACAGGCTGGCTATTTTGAATTACTACCAACTGATGTTGTGAAGAAACTGACCTCAGTACAGGAGAGAAATGGCAAAGAGACACAGAGAGAAGCAGAGATGCCATGACTGAGAGGCTAGAAAGAGAGCAAAAGGAGAAAGGGTACCTCGTGGATTCCTAGTGACACTTCTTTTTTCCCCCCAAATTCTCTTTTCCCAAAGGTCGCTTGTGTAAATCTGTTTTAACCAACGGAATTTTAAGAGCAGCCATCATTTCTTTAGCATAAAGATCTCAACCCTATGCTTCTAGAGGCCCAGAAAAATTGTAAATGCCAGGGATAGGCTGATAATAGAAGAAATAGGGGGTGATGACTAAAGATACGGAGACCACATACCCTGGATAAGGGGGAACACTTCCTGAGTTCTGACTTATATTTGTCATGTGAGGATGTGAACCCAGATGCTGGAAATCTGGACTTTATGTCAACCCTCTAATAATTAAAATGGCTCAGCAGGTGAAGAATCCACCTGCAGTGCAGGAGACACAGGAGATGTGGGTTTGATCCCTGGGCCAGGGAAGATCCCCTGGAGGAGGAAATGGCAACCCACTCTAGTATTCCTGCCTGGAAAATTCCATGGACAGAGAAATTGCAAGGAGTCAGACATAACTGAGCACATGGCATGCAATTAAAAATTGATAACTAATTAAAAGCCACGGTAAAGGCCAACCCAGAACACATGGAGCCATAGCTCACTGTGCAAACTTTTCTAGAATCTTCTTTACAGTTGAGTGGAGTTCAGCCTGTGGCGGGTGTGTCTGTGGGCTACCCATAGGCATTTAATTACCGAAGAAGCAAAACTCATTGGTTATAAAGCATTTTCCTCACTGTACAGACTGCAACTGGTATTACTGTGATTTTTATTCCATTGTATTGTTTTTAATTCAGAACTTTGTAGTTTTAGAAATGTTACTTACGTGTCGTAAATAAGATCCTTATGGAGTTAGAAAAACAAAACAAAAAATGAGTACTTTGTGACTACTTAGAGACATAAAGCCCAGCCTGGAATGTCATATTTGTTGGTCTGTAAAGTAGTCTGTTGTGAATGGTTCCTTTTTTAATTAGCCTATTTTGCTTCTGCCTACTTTATTTTTTTCTAACAATTTTTAAGTTTACCAATGTGTATCCGAAAGCATTGAAACTAATTTCTTTCCATTTTATGCTTTGCTTGTTACTGATTTTTTTTCATAACTTTCTTTTTTTCCAGATCTGACTTAATTAGATTTTACTTTATTTCCTTGATTCTGCAATCTTTTCCCCTTAGAGACCAAGCATTTCATATTGTCGTTTATTTACTTACCAAGATGCCTGGGTGATGAAGTGAAAGCATCAGTCATCTATGAAAGGCAACCTGCATTTTTAAAGCAAAATTTTTAGTAATTAGAGTGTTCGTTCATCTGACTTCCTTCTGAGAAACAGTCCTAGGCTGAGAGATTGGAGACTCATTTAGAGACTTGCAATTTGCACTTGGTTGTCCAAGAAACTTAACTCAGGTCTTTCTGTCTCATTTTTCCTATGTGTAAAATGAGGATAGTGATGTCCTGATGGTTATTGTGAAAGTGAAAAAAGAACGAATGAGAAAAGGAAATGTTAAAGCTCAGTGGAAATATCAGATTTGAGTTCAATATTATAACCATGTAAATTAAAAGCATGGCTTCTAGAAACTCAGGATGTAGTTAATGTGTATATGATACAGAGTCATACGCTGGGCCTAAGAAGAAGACTCAAATCAGCATGGAGAGGAGAAGTCTTTCTATGCCTTTTATTCTTTCTGGAGGTATTTACAACCCATATTCTATTGCCAGTTCTTTTTTGGATACAGACAGTCCAAAGTGAGTTGTGACAGCCATGGTGCCTGTCCTCATGGAGCTTTCCGTCTGGTATGATCAATGTGATAGTGAAGGAAGTCAGTGAAGGCTTCCTGGAGGAAGTGTCATCTCACCTGAGTCTTGAGAATATATTCGAGTTAGGTGAAATGGATCTGCATGAGGAGGAGTAGGAGGAGTAACCCAGGAGCTGGGAACAGCATGTGCAGTTCTTCAGAAATAAGAAAGTCTCTAGAGTTTAATTAGTCATCCACTGCTGCAAAACAAACTACTTCAAAATATAATGGCTCAAAGCAACAAACATTTATTATGTCAGTGTCTCTGGGTTAGGAATCTGGTATGGCTTTACCTCAGGTTCCCAATGACTATTGGGTGGATATATCTATTTCTTGCCAATTGATGCTCTCCATATTCTTGCCTGGAGAATTCCAGGGACGGGGGAGCCTGGTGGGCTGCCGTCTATGGGGTCGCACAGAGTCAGACACTATTGAAGCGACTTAGCAGCAGTAGCAGTATAGAGCTACTTAGGGCTTCCCTTGTGGCTCAGAAGGTAAAGCATCTGCCTACACTGTGGGAGACCCGGATTTGAGCCCTGGGTCGGGAAGATCCTCTGGAGAAGGAAATGGCAACCCTCTCCAGTACTCTTGCCTGGGAAATACCATGGATGGAGGAGCCGGTAGGCTGCAATCCATGGGGTCACAAAAAGTCGGACACGACTGAGCGACTTCACTTCGTAGAGCTACTTGCAATAGCTTGAAGCAGAGTAAGAGTGGGGAGAGGAAGAGAAGAGAGAGAACATAATGGATGTCAGAATATTTTTGTAACCTAATCTTAGAGGAGAATCTTCACTTTTATCATTTTATTTTCATTAGAAGTGAGTCACTGGTCCAGGTTATACTCAAGGGAGAGGGATTATACATGTGCTTGAATACTATAGGAGGGGTCATTGGGGTCATTTTAGAGGCAACTCTAAAATATACCAGGGGATTATTTATTCAGTTCTCAGTTTCACAAGAAAGGGTAGTGAATGGAAGGGTAGTGTAAGATAAGTCTAGAAAGGTGGATGGGCACTTTATAGGCTTTATCAGTCATGTTAAGGATTTGAAATTTCTTTTTTTTTTCTAAAGGGATTTGAGATTTCTTTTCCAAGAGTAGTGGAGAAATTTTGAAGAGATTTAAGGAAAACTGAAATACGACCAGATTTTTAATTTTAGATGGATGCAGCTTGGGAAATAGATTGGAGGGAGGCATTTGTTGTTGCAAGAAGACCACATTGGTTATCCAAGCAAGCAAAATGGCAGCCTGAAGAGGGGAAGTGGTGGAGAGGATGAAGAAAAGTGAAGGATTCCAGGGACATTTAGGAAGCCAAATAAGTAAGACTTGATGAATGGATGTGAGTAGAATAAAAGGGTGAAGAAAGGGTCAAGAGTTATTTCTAGGATTCCGAAACTCGTGTTGTTGGATACGTGGTGATACCATTTCCCCTGAAGTCAGGACCAACTGAAAAGGAATGAATCTGGGCAAGGAAATGTTGGATTTGGCTTTGAGCACACCATATTTGAAGCACCCATGTCATGGCCAAGAGGAGATGGCCAGTGACAAGTTGACTCACTAGTCTTCAGGGAAGGAGGGAGATCTAGGATAGTTCGACTGGAGAGTCACCAACATCTGGTAAGTAACTGAACTCACAGGACTGGATGAGGTCTCCTAAGGAGAAGGCTGGTTTGCCTCAAAGGGAACAGGCATGAGGTGCTCTGTGCAGGCTTGGGGCTCTGGAAGAGCAGCAAGTGGGACACAGTGCTGAGAGGCTGTAAAGACAGGCTGCCATATCACCTGTTAGAAGTCAAGCATTAAACTCTATGACTCTCGGGCATTGTTTTACCTTTATAGTTTGTTGTGGTGTTTTGTTTTCTGAATGATACCATTACTGATGATTTGCAGATGAAGCCTGAGAATTCTGTCTTTCTCAGTCTCACTTTCATTTCTGTTTTCCAAACCTGTTGCTAGAAAAGGAGAATGGAAGAGATGGGATGGGTTGGGGCGAGGTGGACAGGTTCCTTTGCCATTTGCAGGCTTGTGATTTACTCTGGGCTTTTTACACAACTTTTGGAGGCTGTGTGAAGCACTCCTGCACTTTGATCTCTGAAGGGTTTAAGGAGCCGTAATGGAGACCGTGGTTCTTTCTACTTAAACTTGAGAGACAGGAGAACATAGTGGTTAAAGTCATGAATCCTTGAGTCACCCTGTGTGGCTTCAAATCCCAACTTTGCTAATTACCAGGTGTATGACCTTAGAAAAATGACTTAGTATTTTTGTCCCCCAGGTTCCTCATCGCTAAAATAGGATGATAACATAGTCCGTCTCAAAGGGTTGATAGGAGTGAAGAAAACACTTGGACCGGTACTTGGCACACAAAAAGTGCTAGGGAAGAGTTTTAAAAACAAAAGTAGCCCAAGTACAGTGATGGTTATCTTGGAGAGTGGCTGCTCATCCCATTAATCTTTATTTCTGAGAAGGTCCCTCTCACTCACTGTATGATGCTCAGCAGCCATGTTGATATCATGTGACCCTCCCTGGCTGCAGCTGATTGGCTCAGACATAAGCTCAAGAAACAAGTTGAGCCAATCAGATTTCTTCTCAAGAAACTTTAGGTAGGCAGTCTCTGTCCCATGGCTGGAACTAACGGTGTCCCCCTCTGTGGTTTGAAGTTTCTGTGGTGTGTGTGCGTTTCCTATCATCTGTTTGTATGCCTATATCCATCCTTGAAGATGACCTCAGTTGAATGACGTATAGAAATTCTCATGCCATCCCTCAGATCCACTTAATAATTGGCCTCGTACTCTGAAAGGTGATCGGGGGTGGCTCAGAAGGTGGGGAATAGAATGAAGAAGTGGTCAGAGATAGAGTGGTTAAAGATGGAACTTAGAATGAAAGGTCAGCATTGGCTGATGGATCGAGATTGGGTGAGAGTAAGGTATGGGGATTAAGGCAAATTATATGGGTGGCCTTTGCGTGTTGATTGCCTGTTGTTTTATCCTGTCCCCATGAAGGGAACTAGATGGATTTGGGGTAGGGGTGCATAGCTGTCCAGAGACATGTAGGCCAATATATATGTACTGACTTTTCTATGGTCCCTATGGGAGTCGTATGTGTGCCCAGAACAATACCACATTTTGGTGGTATTTTTTTTTCTGTGTGTGCATGTGTGAATTCACATATTTGACCTGTGATTCTTTGATCCTACAACTTAGTTTTGAGCTCTGAAGATGCAGGTTTTTCCATGATAAATTCTTACCAGACTTTTTCAACATGCCTATTGTCAGACGAACACAGGTTTCCTAAGATGCAGGGCCTTCTCAAAGACATATAGGCAGAAATAAAAAGTCAGTTGGAAAAACACATTCCTGACTAAAACCCACTTTGACCACAGCAGTGGCTTTGAAAGTCAAGGGGGTTGGAGGGGAAAGATTTCTTCAGAGGAGGTTGGGGCTTTGGATCTGAGGAAGAAGCAGAATTCACTAAGGAAAGTGTCGATGGCAAGGCTCAGGAAGGGGATGGAAATGAAAGCAGCCTGAGAAGTGGACCAGTCACCAGGGGATTGAGTCAATGCTAGATGAAAATAAAGCGAGAGTCACAAGAGTCTTTCCCTCCTGGTGATACAGCAACCTGCAAAATGTAGATTCTCAGGGTTTGCTCTGGACCTGCTGATCACTGTCTTCAGGACCGGACCAGGAATCAGAACTTTCACCACCTCCCTTCCCAGTGACTTTATAAAGCTAGCCTGGAATCATTACAAGAGGAGTCTTTAGGGATCTCCATGCTAGGAGGATTGTCCAGTTAGAGTCTTCTCAGTATTAATAAGGCTCCTTCTGACTTCCTTGGTGGTTTAGTTGCTCAGTCATTTCTGACTCTTGTGACCCCATGGACTGTAGCCCTCCAGGCTCCTCTGTTCATAGGATTTGGTGATATTAGGGAATACAGATTAGGTTCCCTTTCCTAAGGCTGGCGTTTCCAGGGCAGGGCAGTGTGGCTCGATGTCTGCCTGCCTGCCTTTTCCTCTCCTCTCTTTTCTGATTCTCTGACTGGGTAACACAGAGCTTCAGCCTCTTCTCTTTAAGACTGCTCCCCACCCCTAACTGTCCTGTGTCAGTTTGCAGGTGAGGTAATATGGGGTGAAGAAGAGCTGGAGTCAAGGTTGATTTTAGCCACAGGCTATTTAGACTGCACTAGCCTCAGAAGAGAAGCCTTTCATGTGGTATGACCCAGCCCAGGTGGCTCTCTTGCCCTGCCTTGGGACTTGGCATCGAAGCCCCAGTTAATAACACAATACTGTTTTGCCTTCCATTTGTCTGGTATTGTTCTTTGATGCTTCCCCCTTTAGAAAAGGGTAACTATCAGGATTTGATAGTTCTGGTTTCCTATCCAGAATACTATGTACTCGTACCCCCAGCTCTACCCAAATTTTTAGTGCAAATATCCAGTTGTTGGAGGGAAAAAGGAAGCAGCATTTATCTGAAGTCTTACTGTGTGCCAGATAGTTTATAACTATCACCTTCTCTGACTTTCACTATAACCCTAAAAGATTGGTCCCTTCTAATAGAGATGGGAGCTAAAAGATCAGTGACCTTTCTTTCTCGGAGGGTAGGTAGAGGTCTGGGTCTCCTAAAGACGTATTCCTTCCTGGACACCATCCATCTTCTGGAGGACAGTTTAGTCCTGGCAGCCCCAAGCCCTCACCCAGCTGAGCCTGCAGGAAGATGAATAAAGGCAGAGACACGTGCACTATCTTAAATATCTCCACGGCTGTTACAACACCTTTGGAGAAAGAGCTATGCCTAGTCCCCTAATTCATCAGTGTTTCAAAATCAAAGGAAAAGCAGACCACAAACTGACTCATGAGCCGTGGCCCTTGAGGAATTTTTGCGAGGGTGGAACAGTGTGAGTACTGGGGGTTTTCATCCGGGGCCTTGCCTCATACCGCATGGTCACCCAGCATTGACACAATGATTTTTTGTGGCGAATTGGGAAACACGTTTGCTGTGGATTGGCAGTTTGGGTGAGAGCTGGGATGAACTTGGGAACGTGGAGCTGGCAGGGGTTTTGCCAGATCCGGGTGTGGAGGAACGAGGTAACCGCAGTGTAATTCTAACAGCCTCCAAGTTCAAAGAGTACTACTGAGTTGTTGCTTGTCTAGTTCTTCCTCCTCTGAGACACTCCCAGGGTATGAGGACTGCCTTTCCATGTCTCCCTTCCTTCCACCATTAAGTTGGTGGTTGAGAAGTTTCTCAGAAAAGAATTAAGAATCTTACATGGTGGTAGAGCTTTTTTTTTTTTTTTGAAGGTGGGTGGTGGTGGGAAGAGATGGGAATCTTCCTGTCTTGGATCTTGTTTCCTGGGAAACCTCCACAGAGACTACCAATTGACAGCGTGAGTCTCATGGAACCTTTTGGTGAAGGGGTTAAGATCGTGGGTTCTGGAACAATGCTGTCCAACAGAAGTTTCTGTGATGAGGAAAAGGTTTTATGGCTACCATATTATGGCAGCCACTGGCCCGCATGTCACTATTGGGTGAGAACTTGGTCTGTGGCTAGTGCAACTGAGAGACTGGATTTTTATTTTTAACTTAAAAAAATATTTATTTATTTGGCTGCACCAGGTCTTTTGGTTTGCTTGTTTTGGAAGATTTGGCTGTGCTGGATCGTCGTTACCGAGTGGCACGTTCTCTAGCTGTGCTGCGCGGGCTTCTCATTGCGACATTTTCTCTTGTGGAGCAGGGCTCTATGGCGCGCGGGCTTCAGTAATTTCAGCTCCCAGGCTCATGAGCTGTGGTGCATGAGCTTAGCTGCTCCATGGCACGTGGGATCTTCCCAAATCAGGGATCGAGCCCGTGTCTCCTGCATTGGCAGACGGATTCCTTACCCCTGAGCCACCAGAGAAGCCCTGCTCTGGGTTTTAGCTGTGATACATGGGATCTTTAGTTGTGGCATGCAACTCTTAGCCATGACATGTGGGAGCTTGTCCCCTTACCAGGGATCAAACCCAGGCGCCCTGCATTGGGAACTCGGAGTCTTAGCAACTGGACCACCAGGGAAGTTCCAGGGACCGGATTTTTAATTCAAAGTGCTTCAGAATTAAAAAGTCACATGTGGCTAGTGGCTGCTGTATCGGGCAGCACAACTATAGCATCTGTCAATTTCAAGAGTCCTGAGTCTACTACTGTATAACTGTGTGACCTTAGGAAGATTTGTTAAAATTAAGGTTATTACAGGCTTTCCTGGTGGCTCAGATGGTAAAGAGTCCGTCTGCAATATGGGAGACCTGGGTTTGATCTCTGGGTTGGGAAGATCTCCTGGAGGAGGGGATGGCAACCCACTCCAGTATTCTTGTCTGGAGAATCCCTATGGACAGAGGGGCCTGGCGGGCTACAATCCATGGGGTCACAAAGAGTCAGACACGACTGAGTGACTCAGCACAACTTAGGAAGATCGCTTCACTGTTTTGAGCCAGTTTTCTCATCAGTAAATGAGGATAAAAATGGTACCTATCTCGTGATGTTGATGTGAAGACTAAGCAAGGTGATGTCTTGCAATGCTTAGCTTTGGTGCCTGGAATCCAAGCCTTCAATAAATGTTAGAAGACACAATTTGAGGAGGGAGGCGACCCTGAGAGTGGAGTTATAAGGTGCTCCTGGTTGGCTACTCAAGAGCTACATTGTCCATTCTGGCTTAGAAGTAGAGCTCTAATATTTTTCATGAATCACTTGGTCAGCCATGCATATTGCAAGAAATTATACAGCTCCCTAGCTCCTATCCCATGAGAAGCTGGGTCCTTGAATCATGTCTGGTTTATGTCAATCATGGTTGCTCCTTTCTGCTTTCCACTGATAGATTTACATGAGGTCATGTGACATGCTTGTGGCCAATAAAAGTGAGAGAAAATCTGCTAAGCAGTTCTTGAGATGTCTTTAATCTCACCCTTGAAAAGATGAAAACACAGATGCATGTTTTCTACATCTGGAAATTGTTTTCTGTGATGCCTGGATCTTTCTGAGCCGTGTTGGGAAGCCTAAGAGGACAAGCCAAGCCTGGGAGAAAGGCAGAGCAGAAAGACAGAAAGAACCTGGGTCCCAGCTTATGTGATCAGCCTGCTCCCCTTCTTCCTCAGTCTCTCTTAACCTCTGCTTACTCTTGGTTTCAATCCCTGACTTTGAACCCGAGTTCCAACCCCAGTGGGATCTTCCCTGTTTTGACCTGGATTTTTCTGCACAGTTTTTGGCTTAAGGTCCTCCCTCAGCCTTCTGATTTCCCCGGTCTTGGGTAAGGAAAGCAACTGTGTCTCTCTGAACTCCAGCCCAGGAAAGGCCAGAGGGAGTGAAACGCTTTCTGCTTTGCAGCTCTCCGTGCTGCCTGCGCCGTGCTGCCTTTCCAAGTGTGGCCAAAAGTGCCTCAGACACCTTCAGTCCAGCCCAGAGCATCTCAGGACTTCCAAAGAGGCCCCACCAGTGGATACAGTACTTTCCAAACCGAGTTCAGAAATGGTGGGGAGGGAGTGAAGGATCTGCTTGATCCTTTCACTTTCATTTCTCCCCTTCCCCGAAGACAACTGACAACACTAACTCAATACCCACCGTGTACTGTTTAAACGCACCACCTCCTTTGATCCATACAACCTCTCCAGGGTTGGGGAGTTTTACAGAGTCTACAAATAAGGAAACTCAGGTTTCCAAAGTTCAGAGAACGCTTCCAAGATTCCACAGCCAGTAGGTAGTGGTCCAGAACTATATCCCAGTTTCTCTAACTCAGGACTCATGCTAGCAGTCACTTGACTATACGGTCTCACTGTCTCCCGTGTTCCTGGGAAGTCTCCAGAATAGTGTGTTAAATATTTTTTCTAGTTGTCCACACTCTAAAGCCACACCAGTAAGGCTATTTTGAGGCCAGTGAGGAAAGTTTCTTTCCATCTAGCTCTGCTTTTTCTCTTGATCGAAATTCTGGTTCTGCCCTCCTCTTCCCCAGGTCAAATCCTTCCTCCTTTTCCTTCTGACTTTTCCCTTCATCTCCCACCAGTTGACTAAGTTGGAAGTCATTGTGCTGGGATGACTGGTGTCTCCCAGATGCCCTGGGTACCAAGTTATTTGTTTTGGTGTCTGGAAGCAGGTCGCACATTGCTAGGGGGTTTAAAGGCAGGCAGTCCGTGTCCAGATCAACTTCTGTCTGCCTTCTCTCTGAAGGAGGTGCAGCCTTTGAGGAGAGAAAGAGTTTTTAAATTGGCCACGGCATGGCTGAGTTTGTACTCACTAAAACGTGACATACTCATGATCAAGTAAGATTTCACATCAGGCTTTAAAGACAGGATTTGAGAGAGAGGAGCTATAATGAACTTCCTTCCCTTGCTGGGTCCTCGGAGCCGAGATCATGTGTGTATGTGAATGAAGGAAGTGAGTTTAAGAAGTGAGAATCTTTGAGAAAAGTTGTTTTTTTCATGAGAGCTGTTTCACCTACAATTATTTATCTGAAATTTTACATCTCAGAACCAGCATCCTTCTCTGAATCCCAAGAGTGTGTAAATATTCAGAAGTTCACACTATTTTAGGATCTGATGATGCTCTGTTCTGTTAGAAACATTTTACTCAAAGGGAGAGGACTGCACAGGTCGTGGATTCCAGGAATGGAGCTCAGGGGAAGCTGTCTCAGAAGTCTGTCAACTGTAGAGGTCAGATGTGTTGAAGGTCACGCCTGCATTTCACCTGTGAGCTTCTATTAAGGCAGACATTGCTGTGCTGCTGCTGCTAAGTCAATTCAGTCGTGTCCGACTTGGGTTTTGTCTACTACTGTGTCTTCTTTTTTTCAGTTGGTTCAGTTCAGTTGAGTCACTCAGTTGTGTCTGACTCTTTGTGACCCCATGAACCGCAGCATGCCAGGCCTCCCTGTCCATCACCAACTCCCAGAGTTTACCCAAACTCATGCCCATTGAGTCGGTGATGCCATCCAACCATCTCATCCTCTGTCATCCCCTTCTTCTCCTGCCCTCAATCTTTCCCAGCATCAAGGTCTTTTCAAATGAGTCAGCTCTTTGCATCAGGTGGCCAAAGTATTGGAGTTTCAGCTTCAACATCAGTCCTTCCAGTGAACACCCAGGACTGATCTCCCTTAGGATGGACTGGTTGGATCTTCTTGCAGTCCAAGGGACTCTCAAGAGTCTTCTCTGACACCACAGTTCAAAAGCATCAGTTCTTTGGCACTCAGCTTTCTTTATAGTCCAACTCTTACATTGATACATGACCACTGGAAAAACCATAGCCTTGATTAGACAGAACTTTGTTGACAAAGTAATGTCTCTGCTTTTGAATATGCTGTCTAGGTTGGTCATAACTTTCCTTCCAAGGAGTAAGCGTCTTTTAATTCCATGGCTGTAGTCACCATCTGCAGTGATTTTGGAGCCCCCAAAATTAAAGTCAGCCACTGTTTCCACTGTTTCCTTATCTATTTGCCATGAAGTGATGGGACCAGATGCCATGATCTTACCTTTCTGAATTTTGAGCTTTAAGCCAACTTTTTCACTCTCCTCTTTCACTTTCATCAAGAGGCTCTTTAGTTCTTCTTTACTTTCTGCCATAAGGGTAGTGTCATCTGCATATCTGAGGTTATTGACATTTCTCCCAGCATTCTTGATTCCAGCTTGTGCTTTTTCCAGCCCAGCATTTCTCATGATGTACTCTGCATATAAGTTAAATAAGCAGGGTGTCAATATACAGCCTTGATGTACTCCTTTTCCTATTTGGAACCAGTCTGTTGTTCCATGTCCAGTTCTAACTGTTGCTTCCTGACCTGCATACAGGTTTCTCAAGAGGGAGTTGGTACAAACACATTTATTTATTTTCTTGTTCCTGTATTTATTTTTAATTTTTGGCCACACCCCACAGCATGTGGGACCTTAGTTCTCTGGCCAGGGATTGAACCCATGGGGTTCAATGCTCCTGCATCGGGAGGCAAAGCCTTAACCAGTCCTGGGCTTCTCGGAAAGTCCCTACTGCTGTGTTTTCAGTCCTTGACACCTGGCACATAGTAGATGCTCCCAATGTTGCTTCCATGCCATTTCTCTGTCTTGTCTCATTTTCCCATTCCATTTTACATGGCCAATTCAGTGTAGAAACAAAAATCTTTTTGTAAAACTTACTTCGCTGATTCCATCAGGATCAACTTTGAGATCACTCAGGGTTCTGTAGGATTCCCATTGCTGTTGCTCCTTCAATTACAAGAGTCAAGCAAGGGACTTCCCTGGTGGTCCAGTGATTAAGAATCCACCTTCCATTGCAGGGGATACAGGTTCAATCCCTGGTCCGGGAACTGAGATCCCACATGACACAGGGTGCTAAGCCAGCACGCCACAACAAAGCCCTGAAGAAGTCAAATAAATACATAAAAGAAAAAGACAAGATTTTTTTAAAAAAAGAGTAAGTCAAGAGTTGATTATGAAAAAGGTCTTTCCCCAACTGTCAGGTTCCTGGGACTATAATTCACTAACATACCCCCTGCCACAATCAAATGAACTTTCCTAAATAGCCAGCTCATGCCCACAGAGCAATTTACTCACCTGGCACAGAGATCCCCCAACGAAGCCTATAACTGAAATATAATTTTGGTTATGGAGTTAGTTGGAAGGGACCCCAATGCTAAATCCTCGATGATCCAAGAACATGTATTTCCCATCACACCTTTCACTAAGTCTCTATATTTGTGTATTAAAACAAAACAGCCTTGAATATCTATTAAATTGTACAAGACATCATAACCTAATACTGCAACACAATTTCTCCTAGGGCCTTGGGGAGAAATAGTTTATTATTATTTTTCTATAAAACTCATAAAATAGGGAAATGATTTAATACGCAGAGTAGAACTAAATTGTCTCCAAAGTGGCCAATTTTCACAATGTTTAAAACAATGTGGTACTCCCCAGCATGGTTCCAATATCCTTTGACACTTGGAAAAGATTCTGGGGAATGTCACCAAGTGTGGCTTGGGCCTGGCCTCTCCATGTTTCCCTGCAGAATTTCCGATCCATCTGGCCCAGGGGAGAGAATTGTCAAACCGCCACCTGGAGACCCGCCACAAACACGTACTCTGGTGGTTTTGTGACCTGTAATCATTCCGCCAGGAAATCATCTTGCCGCAACTCGGGTACCAGATTTCACTGAAACCCTTTCAAAGTCACACACGTTAAATTTGGTTTTGCTTAGCATTTTGAGCCAATTTCTAAGAGCTCCTAGGGGAGTACAGGTGACATTTATAAAGTGTCTAGCATGCAGCCGTACGTAACGCTTCAGTGCTACTTTCTCAGTGCCTGTGTTCAATGTCTTCATGCAGTAACGGTCCCTTTTAGGGTTAGCGTCACCTTAGGAGGTAGGAACGATTGTTATCCCCATTTTACAGATGAGGAAACTGAGGCAGGTAGGCCTGGTGCCCCAGCCTGTGCTCTAAAGCATGATGCAATACTGCTTCTCTAGAAGACTCTCAAGCGTCCACAGGCATTCTTATTATCTGGATATTGCTCAAGACTGTGAGAAACTCTTTAAAGAAGAGAGCACCAGGATCATATCCACAGACTCACAGTGGGCCTGCAATTTTTGCTCTGGATTGCCCACTCTCTTGAGCCTAATGATAAAAAGAGCTCCATGGTAAGTCAGAGTTTGGGCAGTTCTCAGAATCTGGGACCAAAATCCTGAGGAGATTTGCAGGAAGAGAACTTTTTAAAATTTAGTTAAAGAAGTATTTCTCAAACTTAGCTGAGCACGGAACGTTTTGGCTTAGCATCCTGTCTACTGCCTTAGCCTCCCGAGGACCAGGGTTCCACAGAACACAGTCTGGGAAACAAGGCTCCATCTGGATATCAAGGACATCAAGCCTTCCAGCGAAAGCATTGGACTCTCACTCTTCCAGCGTCTTGTAGAATGAAGATGGATTTCATCCATACTATGACACCCCCAAACTATGTTCTTAAAACAACGATAATAGTAACAGCAACTACATATGGAACACTTTCTAAGTGTCAAGAAGTACACCTAAGACTTTAGGCATTTGACCCCCTGGTCCCAAGAGGAAAAGGAAGATACCAGCCAGTACTTGCCATGTGTCCTCCTTCCCTGGTGGCTCAGATAGTAAAGAATCTGCAATGCAGGAGATCTGGGTTCGATCCCTGGGTCGGGAAGATGCCTGCAGAAGGGAATGGCAACTCACTCCAGTATTCTTGCCTGAAGAATTCCCATGGACAGAGGAGCCTGGTGGGTACAGTCCATGGGGTTGCAGAGTCGGACACAACTGAGTGGCTCACACACACACACACACACACACACACTGTTGTCTGTGGATCTAATTCCTGATGAGCTCTCTGAGCAGTGGCCTTTGGAAGGTTTGTGATGGAAATGAGATCTTTGCTCTGGGTAGCATAGGTGACCGAAAAACCTCAGTGGTCGCCTTCCTGGATCTTTTACTGCACTGATGATAAGAAGTGTTTCTCCTAGGCTGCTTCCAGATACTGACTGCATCTAACGGGTTCAGCCCCTCAGGCCCACACCTGCAGGCTACAGGATTCCTCCCACAGGTGACGCTGACCTGATGCCTCCCTATTAGCCTGCTTGAGACTTCCTCAGGCCTGCACTGTGACCTAAGGGTCTTCCTTCTCAGCCCTTCTTCCTCCCCCCACCCTCCTTCAGACATCTCGGATTTGCATCCAGGTATGAAGGCTCCGCCCTATCTCTCCTGCCTCCTCCCCTTAATCCTTCATAGGCATTGTGGTTGATGCTTAGTTGCTAAGTCGGGTCGGACTGTTCGTGATCCCACAGACTGTAGCCTGCCAGGCTCCTCTGTCCATGGGATTTCCCAGACAAGAATACTGGAGTGGGCTGCTATTTCCTTTTCCAGGGGATCTTCCTACCCCAGGAATCAAACCTGGATCTCCTGCACTGGCAGGTGGATTCTTTACCACTGGGCCACCAGAGAAGCCTTTCACTGGCACTTCCCCTCCATTAATCATTTGCACATCAAAACCTGTTTTGGAATCCACTTTTCAGAGAACCTAACAAAGCAGCCAAAACATCCTTGGCCTCTGCTGCCACCCCAGAGCTTGATGGCCCTGATCCAGGTTGGGATCCTGCTTTTGTGGTCAAGAGCAGGAGGTGGCCAGCTCCCGCCCTCAGGCCAGATCCGGCTTGTTGCTTCTTTTTGCAAATAACATTTTATTCGCACACAACCAGAGCCTTTCATGGATGCATTGTTTATGACTATTTCCACGCTTCAGCACTGGAGTGGAATGGCCTTCACAGAGACCATATGGCCCACAAAGCCTAGAATATTTACTATCTGGCCCTTCATAGGAAGTTTGCTGGTGGACGGACTAGAACAGCATATCTGGCTGTTTGGATAGTGTTTGGATAAATAGC
>NW_011495054.1:2739088-2742947 GCF_000754665.1 Bison bison bison
CTTGCCTTGGCAGGTGAATTCTGTACTTGAGAATTCCCAGGTGGATTCTTGAGCCACCTGGGAAGCCCTCCCTGCCCTTGAGGTCCTTCAGTTTTTTTTAAGAAATAAGGAATCTGAGAACTGGATATTAAAGTTGATTTGGCAACTTAATACACCCTCAATGCTATTCAAGGCATTGGGACAAATTCATTTGTTCAATAAATATTTACTGAGCACCTACTAGGTACTAGGTATCATGGTAAATGTCAGGTTGGATATGTTTATTCATTCTTTTAACAAAGATTTATGGAGCCCTGACTTTGTGCCAGATGAGGCAGGAGAGACAAAGACGATGATCACAACTTGTCCTCAAGGATAAGCTCTACAAGATAGTTGACCTACTCACCATTTTTTTTTTCTTTGCTAACAAAATCCCAGTTTCATCGGGGTGACAATGAGCAAGCCCCAGTTAATACAACTGAGTTGTGTCAATATCAGTTGTGTTAATACAACTGAGTTTCCCTGGGTCCATGGTTATCTAGAGTGGACAAGTGACTCAAATTTAGCCAATAAGATGTAGGGGGGTGCTCTAACAAAGGGCTCTAGAAAAATTCTTTCCTAAGGAAAAAAAAAGAGAGAGAGAGATTTGCCAGAAGAGAGTCTTTTTTTATCAGCCCCTTTACTATCCACATTGGGATCATCTTGTGAGGGCTTGATGTCAACAGTGGCTGCAGCCATTTTGTGACCATGAGGGGATGAACAAGAGCATCATGGATTCTGCCCCTGACCCCTATCATCATTAGCTACTAAAACAATCCTGGAACATCCTTGGTGAGGCTTCTTGCCACATGAGAAGAGTAATCTCCCACTTAAGCCACCTTAACAGTCTTTTCCTGGAGAAGGCAATGGCACCCCACTCCAGTACTCTTGCCTGGAAAATCCCATGAATGGAGGAGCCTGGAAGGCTGCAGTCCATGGGGTTGCTGAGGGTCGGACATGACTGAGCGACTTCACTTTGACTTTTCACTTTCATGCACTGGAGAAGGACATGGCAACCCACTCCAGTGTTCTTGCCTGGAGAATCCCAGGGGCAGGGGAGCCTGGTGGGCTGCTGTCTATGGGGTCGCACAGAGTCAGACACGACTAAAGCGACTTAGCAGTAGCAGCAGCAGTCTTTTCCTTGTACCTCAAAGCATACTCAGTGATGCTCTCTTCCAGGAGAGAAACATACCATCTAATCCCAACAGCCAGTCAAGTTATTTTCTCTCCATGTTCTCATGCTAATCTTTAAGGATATTGTTTTGTTGGCCGAAGTGTGGCCCAATAATTCAGAATATAAAGGCAGACCAACCCAGTAGTCTGCAACCTTGAGAAGCTTCTAAAGGAAAGAAATCTGGTTCCCATTTGCACCTTGACACCTTCCTTTGCTGCTGGCAGGCAGCTTACGGGGCCAGGCAACTTTTGCAAAGAAACCTACTCAGCCTAAGCCCCTTCTAGTACAATGGAGGCCTTTCAGAGACGAGACAGGATGGAATGTGAAAGACGGTTTCAGATCCTAGAGACCTTGGCAGCTGGGCATGGGGGTGGTGGTGAGGGTGGAATTGAATAAGAGAAGCAGTGAGTTCTAGGGGGCTGGTGGGGCAACAGGCAACACAGCTATCTTACTCCCCGCTTTTACAGACCACATCACTCAGAGTCACAAGAAAGTAACTGATGCATAGAAATTATTTTATCTTTTCTTTTGTCTTTTGGCAGCATGTGGGATCTTAGTTCCCCAACCAGGGATTGAACCAATGCCCCCTGCAGGGAAAGCACAGAATCCTAACTACTGGACCACAGGGAAGTTCCTAGATGTTTTAATTTTCTTATTTGTTCTGCAACCTCTACAATGAAGAAAATGCCTTGATCACCATTTTGCAAGTGGCTGAGATTCAGAAAGCTGAGACTAACTAGCTTTGGACAGAACTGGGGCTCTGATCACCAGGGGTTATGATCTGAAAGCCCATACTTACTCCACCACTGTCCTCCTCTGATTTCAGGAACTTCCAGTGTTTCTTTCATTCAGTTGCTGGAATCACAGGAACCTTAAACACTGAAACTATCTCCAAACCAATAAGCCTAATGCTACAGTAGTAATAATAATAGTAATGACAAAAATCTAAATGACAATCATAACAGGGTTATTATTTATTGAGTGCTCAGTAGGTTCCAAAGTTCATGCCAAGCTCTTTCCTTGCATTCTCCAATTTGATTCTTGTAACAGCCCAAGAATTGGCAATTAACATTATTATTTTAAATGAGGAAACTGAGGTTTTGAGAGAATAAGGGACTTACCCGGGTCCCAGGACTTGTAAATGGCTGGGCTGGGAATAGCTCCAGGTGTGTCTGATGCTTCGTCTTGAGCACGTCAACTCCACCGGATGCCGCCTCCCTGAAGAATGTTCCTCCTTGGTCTCCATCTCTCCTTAGAGTCCTGAGCCCCTTTTTGGCAATGTACTATCTCCCCTGTCCCAAACTGCTCGTGCTGCTGCTTCTTGCTGCACGTCGACTTCCTTTGACCTCAGCATTGATGCCAAATGGGCATGCGTCCCTGTGGGGATTTACCCATTCTGTTTTCCGGGTTCTCTGTGCTTAGCATACCTTGTGGGTGTTGAAGACAGGAGTGGAGGAAGCCAAAGGTCCCTGGGGAGTGGAGACGGGGATATTATTAACTACAGGCTTTTCCAGGGGATCTTGTGTTAACTGTTATAAGCCAGCAGCTCATGCACTCTTAAGACGGGCACATCTGGTCAGCAGCTCCTGGTTTGCAGTTTCTGGCCGGGATTTCCCACCTCTTACATGGAAAAGTGATCTGATGGTTAAATTTTTAAAAGGCAAATGACAGAATGGCACACACAGCTGTGACAAATGGAAGCATGACCTTCTTGGACACCCTGGCAAGGGCACCTGGAAGGATCTTTAACTTGTCCTCCACTTATGCAGAATGCAGTCCATCCTGCTGTCTGGGGGTGGGGCGGGGCAGGGAGTGTGTGTGTTAGTTGCTCAGTCGTGTCTGACTCTGTGACTCCATAGACTGTAGCCTCCCAGGGTCATCTGTCCATGGCATTCTCCAGGCAAGAATACTGGAGTGGGTTGCCATTTCCTTCTCTAGGGAGAGAAGGGTCCGAGTCTAACACGCAGCCTCCATGCTCTTCTGCCATCCGTGTTGTTGCAATTGGAATTTCATTCTTTGTTATGCCTGAGTGATATTCCACTGTATATATGTTGTTGGTGTTCCATCACTAAATTGTGTCTGACTCTTTGTGACCCTGTGAACTGCAGCATGCCAGACTTCCCTGTCCTTCACTATCTCCTGGAATTTGCTCAGATTCATGTCCATTGAATCAGTGATGCTATCCAACCATCTCATCCTCTGTCACCCCCTTCCCTTCCTCCCCTTAATATTTCCTAGCATCAGGGTCTTTTCCAATGAGCCAGCTTTTCACATCAGGTGGCCAAAGTATTGGGACTTCAGCTTCAGCATCAATCCTTCCAATGAATATTTAAGGTTGATTTCTTTTCGGATTTACTGGTTTGATCTCCTTTCAGTCAAGAGTCTTCTCCAGCACCACAATTAAAAAACCTTGACTGTGAAGAAGGCTGAGTGCTGAAGAATTGATGCTTTTGAACTGTGGTATTGGAGAAGACTCTTGAGAGTCCCTTGGACTACAAGGAGATCCAACCAGTCCATTCTGAAGGAGATCAGCCCTGGGATTTCTTTGGAAGGAATGATGCTAAAGCTGAAACTCCAGTACTTTGGCCACCTCATGCGAAGAGTTGACTCATTGGAAAAGACTCTGATGCTGGGAGGGATTGGGGGCAGGAGGAGAAGGGGACAACA
>NW_011495054.1:2743047-2746390 GCF_000754665.1 Bison bison bison
GAAGGGGACAACAGAGGATGAGATGGCTGGATGGCATCACTGACTCGATGGACGTGAGTCTGAGTGAACTCTGGGAGTTGGTGATGGACAGGGAGGCCTGGCGTGCTGCGATTCATGGGGTCGCAAAGAGTCAGACACGACTGAACGACTGATCTGAATTTGATCTGATGGTCCAGCTGTCACATCTGTACATGACTACTGGAAAAACCATAGCTTTGACTAGATGGACCTTTGTTGGCAAAATGATGTCTCTGCTTTTTAATATGCTGTCTAGATTTGCCATGGCTTTCCTTCCAAGGACCAAGCATCTTTTAATTTCATGGCTGCAGTCTCCATCCACAGTGATTGTATATATGTATCACATCTTCTTTATCCATTCCTCTATTGATGGGCATTTAGGATATTTCCCTGTCTTGCCTATTGTGAATAGTGTTGCTATGAACATTGAGGTGTAGGCATCTTTTAAAATTATACTTTGTCCAGATATATGCCCAGGAGTGGCACTGCAGGATCATATGGTAGCTCCATATTTCATTTTATGAGGAACCTCCTTACTGACTGAACAACAAATTTATATTCTCCACCAACAGTGTAAGAGGGTTGGTTCCCTTTTCTCCAAACCCTCTTCAGCATTTCTTGTTTGCAGATATTGTAATGATGACCATTCTGACTGAGTGTGAGGTGATACCTCATTGTCGTTTTGATTTGCCTTTCTTTAATAATTAGTGATGTTGAGCATTTTTTCATGTGCTTCTTGGCCATCTGTCTTCCTTGGAGAAATGTCTATTTAGGTCTTCATTATTTGCAGGATTTTAAATAAATGGATATGTTTTATTTAGTACCAAAGTCATCAAATAGACATTGTTTGGAAAAAGTAGAAATTGAGAGAAACTTTTAAGACTAAAACAAAAAGCCTATACCATCCAGCCATCCCACGATGATCTCTTAGGTATGTATCCTTTATCACTGTCCTTAAGTGCACGGGTCAGCAAACGTTTTCTGTAAAGGGCCAGATAGCAGTGCTTTCAGCTTTGCAAACTTCCACTCTCTGTTGCATTATTCAGCAGTCCATAATAGTATGAAGACCACTGGTAACACGATCTTTGAACACTGACATTTGCATTTTACAACTTTTCACATGTTCTGAAATATTATTTTTTTTGACTTTTTTTCAATCACTTAAAAATCTTAAAAAAGAAACCAAGTGTTCTTAACTCATAGGCTAAAAAGAAAAGGGAGACCATGAACTGGATATTGCCTCCAGGGTAATTTACCAGTCCCAGAACCTGTGCCTAATATTTGCATGCATAAGCACAATATGTAAGATAAATTTAGACTCTATATTTGTGTACAGTTCTGATCATGCTTATTACACTTGTGTATGTAGGAATTTTCCCATGAGACCAAATCTATAAAAATCTGAATTTTACTGGCTGTTAGGTGTCCTCCTTCATACATGTTCAGCATCCCTTTCGGTTTGCAATGGAGATTGTTTCTATTTCTTTGGCTATAATGGACAATGCTGTGATAAAACGTATTCTGTACCTTCTAATGAAAAAAAAATTCAATTACACATCCTAAAGACTCTTACAACTTTGTCTTTATCCAAAATCCAGAGCCATCCCTACCCGTGGACAGCGCGGGGAAGGGCTGCTCCACCCACATCTTTCTCTTCAAGGGACTGAGTCAATTTCAGGAAGACTTTGGGATGTGCAGATGGAAATTTGGACAACTCAGGTGTCCTCCAATGGATACCTTGGGTCTTGAATCCTGTCTTCCTGTTCTCCACCCAAAGAGGTCTGCTTAAGCAAATTCACCACCAGATGTCATTAGGGGAAATCGAGGTCCTTGTTGGGTTAAGAAATTTGCTGAAGGTCACACAAGTTGGTGGTTAGGATTAGGACTCAGAGCACTTTATTTTAATTTCTTATTGGAATATAATTGCTTTGCAGTGTTGCATTAGTTTCTGCTGTACAGTGTAGTAAAGCAAGCTGTATGCATACATACATCTCCTCCCTCTTGGACCTTCTCCCCCATGCCTTCCCCCCAGCCAGGCCATCGTGGGGGACCGAGCTGAGCTTCCTGTGTTATACACAGCAGCTTCCCACTAGCTATCTGTTTTACACGTGGCAGTGTATATATGTCAATCCCAATCGACCAATTTGTCCCGCTTCTTTGGTGTGTTGGTTAAATATCTTGAGCAGAGACGTTTTACTATGAGAAGAATATGAGAGAAAGGAATGAGAACAATACTCCCCCTCCTCCAACACACACACACTCACAAAAGGAAAGAAAGAAAAAAAATATACTCCAGCCCATCCACTCTTTCCTCTATTGGGATTTAGCTTAATTCAACCTTTCGACTTGTTTGCCATGTACGACAATTTCCTCCTTTCCCAGAAACAAATCGAGGTGTCTCTTGAACTCATGTAGACTCTCACTGCCTCGCCTCCCTGTTTAACATTTTCCATATGTGTTTTAACTTAGTGGAACGCCAGCTCCCTTGGTTCCTGAGATATCCGATGCCTGGGTAATGTTCTCGAGTGTTTAAACCTCGAGCCGTATGAAAAGTCTCTCTCTTTTCCTTCTGCCCTTTCATAAATGGGGGCATTGCTCGGGAATCTCATTTCCTTTGTGTGTGAGTCCAATTCTTTTGTTATTAGCGTGCGTAGGCTGCCCACATCTTATTTCTTCTCCTCTGAAATCACTTTGTCCCCAACATTAAGAGCAAGAAAGGCCTATGGAATACAGTGAGATTCCAGGAATTGATATAAATCAGGGACTGAGGATTCCAATTCTTTGAGTGGTTCTTTATGGCTGGAAGAAACATCAGAGATGATTCACTTCAGTTCAGTTCAGTTCAGTCGCTCAGTCGTGTCTGACTCTATGCGACCCCATGAATCGCTGCACGCCAGGCCTCCCTTTCCATCATCATCTCCCGGAGTTCACTCAAACTCATGTCCATTGAGTCAGTGATGCCATCCAGCCATCGCATCCTCTGTTGTCCCCTTTCCCTCCTGCCCCTAATCCCTCCCAGCATCAGAGTCTTTTCCAATGAGTCAACTCTTCACATGAGGTGGCCAAAGTACTGGAGTTTCAGCTTTAGCATCAGTCCTTCCAAAGAACACTCAGGACTGATCTCCTTTAGAATGGACTGGTTGGATCTCCTTGCAGTCCAAGGGACTCTCAAGAGTCTTCTCCAACACCATAGTTCAAAAGCATCAATTCTTCAGCGCTCAGCTTTCTTCACAGTCCAACTCTCACATCCATACATGACCACTGGAAAAACCATAACCTTGACTAGACGGACCTTTGTTGGCAAAGTAATGTCTCTGCTTTTGAA
>NW_011495054.1:2746490-2754587 GCF_000754665.1 Bison bison bison
AGTAAGCGTCTTTTAATTTCCTGGCTGCAGTCACCATCTGCAGTGATTTTGGAGCCCAAAAAGATAAAGCCTGACACTGTTTCCACTGTTTCCCCATCTATTTGCCATGAAGTGATGGGACCAGATGCCATGATCTTCGTTTTCTGAATGTTGAGCTTTAAGCCAACTTTTTCACTCTCCTCTCTCACTTTCATCAAGAGGCTTTTGAGTTCCTCTTCACTTTCTGCCATAAGGGTGGTGTCATCTGCATATCAGGGATGATTAGCAGTTTACAAATTGAGCAACTGAATCCCTGAGAGGTTACATGGCTTGTCCACATCCAAGGTCATCAAAATGCTAGGGACACATAACAAACATTCTGAGCATCCAGGATAAGTCTCCTATGGTTCACCCATAGGTGAAAGTCAGTGAGAAGAGAAGTAAAACTCATCCCTGAATTCCTGACATTAATATGAACAGCTCAGGCCCAGCCTTGATTATTCATAGTTTCTTAACTGTCACTTACTGTGAAGAGCTGATGGGAAAATATATATATCTATATCTATCTATCTGTGTGTGTGTGTGTACTTATATATCTATCTTAGCATCTCTGACACATAATTTATTTTGAAAAACAAGCAAAGAGTGAGTTAAAAAATCAATGAGCATAATTTTTTAACATTTGAGGTTAAAAATAAATGATTCTTACATTATTTATTGAACTGGGCAACAGTGAATTAAATATTTACATTATTAAAAGTCTCACTTTTATAGTCTGTAATAGGCATGAAGAGTTTATTTGAAAAATAATAATATTGATACTAAAGATGAGAGCTCATGCCTGCTGAATTTCCCAACAAATCCTAAGAATTTGAGGATCAGTTTCCCAGTCTGTAAACTGTTACCATGAGTCATTGAAGCTGAGCCCCATTATTCCTTTCAACCCAGTCCAAGATTTTCTCCATACGTGGAGTCCTGTTATTTTGTGGGTAGGCTGGAGTGTCTCTAGATGAATCCATTCACTCATTCCTCCATCTATTTATTATTCAGCAAATATTTATTGGCCACCTAGGATGATGCTTTTGAATTGTGCTGGAGAAGACTCTTTGAAAGTCCCTTGGACTGCACAGAGATCAAACCAGTCAATCCTAAAGGAAATCAACCCTGAATACTCATTGGAAAGACTGCTTTCAAAGCCAAAACTCCAATACTCTGGCCACTGATGTGAAGAGCTGACTCTTTGGAAAAGACCCTGATGCTGGGAAAGATTGAAGGCAAAAGGAGAAGAGAGCAGCAGAGGATGAGATGGCTGGATGGCATCACTGACTCAATGCACATGAGTTTGAGCAAACTCCAGGAGATAGTGAAGTACAGTGAAGCCTGGTGTGCTGCAGTCCATGGGGTCTCAAGGAATTGCACACAACTTAGTGACTGAACAACAACAGGAGGCGCATGTCATTGGGCAAGACGGAGGACCGTGAGGCCTGGCACCCACGTTTCTCCACATTTCTGATCAAGTTTTGATTTAAAGTGTGTATGTGTGCATGCTCAGTTGTAGTTTGACTCTTTGTGCCTCCAGGGACTGTAGCCTGCCAGGCTCCTCTGTCCATGGAATTTCCCAGGCAAGAATAATGGAGTGGGTTGCCATTTCCTCCTCCATGAGATCTTCCTGATCTAGGGGTAGAATCCACATCTCCTGCATTGCAGGCAGATTCTTTCCCATGGAGCCACCATGGAAGCCCAGCAGTTCTTTATATTAAATTCTGTCTGTTAAGGTAACTGGTGTGATTTTAGACTCCCAATTGAATTCTGTCAGATAAAGCCAGTAATCAAAAAATTCTACATACATGTCATCATAAACAGTGGTTGTGCCATTAAGGAAAGGCTCAGGACACCAGGAGAGCATTTTGGGGGAAGCTGAGTAGTCAGGGGAAGCATCCCTGGAGAAGTAGAACAAGTGGGAGTTAATTGAGGGAAGCAGGGAACAGTGTTCTGGCTCAAGGAACAGCGTGGACAAGAGCAGAAAGAGAATGAGGCACATTGGCCTCACTGGTCAGTGGCTCAGAGGGTGAGCACAAGGTTCATGAGTGGCTGGGGACGCCTCTCCAGTGAGAAGAGCAGTGGGACATGTAGATGGAGAGAGGCAGAAACCAGAGAATGAGATGGTGTGAGGCCAAGGCGTCATCTGGTATTAGGGGAAAAGAAATGATTGAGTCCTAAGGGATAGAGGCATGATCTGTTTGGCGTGAGAGATAATATAGCATGATGGTTAAGACTCTAGCCCATGCTAGAGTCTAGTAGAAATAAAGTATGAGTTGTACATGTGACTGTAAAATTTCTGAAAGCCACATTAAAAAAAAGTAGGGGCTTCCCTGGTTGCTCAGTCAGTAAAGAGTCTGCCTGCAATGCAGGAAATCTGAGTTCAATACCTGAGTCAGAAAGATCCCCTGGAGAAGGAAATGGCAACCCACTCCGATATTCTTGCCTGGGAAATCCCTTGGACAGAGGAGACTGGTGGGCTACAGACTCTTACAACCCCTCCATGGGGTTGTAAGAGTTGGACACAACTTAGCAACAAAACCTACCAACCTACCTAAAAAAGTAAGAAACAGGATGAGTTGATTTTAATGATATATTTGTGTGGAACCCAGTATGTCCAAAATATTCTCATATTAACATACAATCAGTATAAAACAATGAATGAGAAGTGTTACATTTTCTTTTTCAAACTTAGCCTTCAAAATCCAGTGTGTACTTAACTCAGGGCACATCTCAATGTGACAGGTGAAAGTCACTCAGTCATGTCAACTCTTTGCAACTCTGTGGACTGTAATCTGCCAGGCTCTTCTGTCCATGGGATTCTCCATTCAAGAATACTGGAGTGGGTAGCCTATCCCTTCTCCAGGGGATCTTCCCAACCCAGGAATCATACCAGGGTCTCATGCACTGCAGGTAGATTCTTTACCACTTGAGCTAACAGGGAAGCATCTGCATGAGAACTTGCTATATTTCAAATGTGTTATAGCCCGACATGGCTACTTGCCATATTAGACAGAGTAGCGTTAGGGAGAGACTGCTGCTGCTGCTAAGTTGCTTCAGTCATATCTAACTCTGTGACCCCGTAGACGGCAGCCCACTAGGCTCCCCCATCCCTGGGATTCTCCAGGCAAGAACACTGGAGTGGGTTGCCATTTCCTTCTCCAGTGCATGGAAGTGAAAAGTGAAAGTGAAGTCGCTCAGTCGTGTCCAACCCTCAGCGACTCAATGGACTGTAGCCCACCAGGCTCCTCCATCCATGGAATTTGCCAGGCAAGAGTACTGGAGTGGGGTGCCACTGCCTTCTCCGAGGGAGAGACTACCTAGGTTCAAATTCCAGCAGTACCACTAATTAGCTGTTGAATCTGCTTAAGTTCTTCCATCAGTCTATTTTCTCATCTGTAAAATGGAAATAACCATAGGGCTTACATAATAGAACTATTGAGAGATCTGAATAAGTTGATACACTTAAAGAGCCCAAAGCATACAGGAACAATGATATTCATAATTATGTGAAAAAAACACAAAACATCAGCCTGGCAAAGGTATGGAATCAATGGGCAATGCCAGGAGTGATGGTAGGTAGACCAGTTAGACATTTGTTGAGGCTATTTTAGCAAAAGAGATTCAAGGACTAGAAGAGAGGACTTTTCAAGCTGTGGCTTTAGTCCCAGAATATTAATCCCTCTGAACCCCACAGGGTTCATGACATCTTAGAAAACTTCTGAAATCTGGGATCTATTTCTGTCTCTGTTTTCAGTCCTTTATCTGGGATTTCGGTGGGACTCTGAAGCTTATAAAATGAGAAAATTGTAATCAAAACATAAACATTTCTCATCCTGGAAGTGAGGTTTGGGAGGAAGCATTCTTTAAAAAAAAAAGATTTATTTCTTTGACTGTGTTGGGTCTTGTTGTCTCACCCCGGGACCTGCATTGCGTCAGGCGGGGTCTTCTTCCGTTGTGCTGCACAGACTGTCTAGCTGTGGTGCACGGGCTCAGCTGCCCCGTGGCCTGTGGGATCTTAGTTTGCTGAGCAGGGATCGAACCCATGTGCCCTGCACTGCAAGGTGAACTCTTAACCACTGGACCACCAGGGCAGTGTCAGCATTCTGGATGTACAGAAAAGTGTGGCGATGGTGGTGGGGGTGGGGTGCATTCCTATCCAGTCAAATGAAAATGCATGTTAGATTGTGAGGTTGCTCCAACATATTCAGCCTAATTCCAGCCCAAGCAGGCTTGCTTCCATGGGTTCCAGGTGGACCCTTCTGTCTGAGAAACCAGGTGGAGATGGCACCAACTCCCCTTGTTTCTGATGGAGGATGCATGCACACACCCTGAGCCCAGGCCTTGGGACTTAACGAGAACATGGAATTCAGTGAGAAAATAAACTTACTCCCCACTTGACCCCATCTGGACTCCCTCCTCCCACCCCAGAAGTGATAATTACCGAAGGCTTAACACCTCTCCTGTATCTTTATATACCCACTCCTGGGTGGGAGATGACAAAAATTCCCAACACAAGGCTGAGAACCCTTGCCCTGGGGCAGAAGGAGGGGGCTGGGCAGGATGGAGGAAGTGCCTTGAGTTCTGACTCTGTCTAGCTAACTGGAAGGAAGTGGACGGGCCACCCAGGGCACAGCGTGGGGTCAAGACTCTCTGATTCAATCTACACCATCGGGCCGGTGGGGAGCTCAGGCCTGGGTTGGGCTTCTTAGAGAAGGGGAAGTGGGACTTTTCTATTTAATTCCGAGAAACACATGCCTGTTGGTGGCTTCAATTGTTCTTAGGATGGAGATGGGACTTTTCACAGAACTAGCCAGGTCCAACAGGGTCTATTCTCTGTTGCCCGCCTCAGATACCATCTGATGCCTCTGCTTTGCTCTGGGCCACTGCCATACATATCTTCTCTCCACTTCATAGGCCTCAGGACCTTTGCATGCGTTAGTTCCTACATCTTGACTCTGTTTTCTTTACCTCCTCTCTTGATCTTTGTCTGTCTGCCTTATTTTAGGTCTCAGTTCAAATGTCACCTTCTTTGTAAAGATTGGAAACAACCTTAATACTTACCAGTATGGACTAGTGAGGGCTTCTCTGGTGACTCAGATGGTAGGGAATCTGCCTGCAATGCAGGAGACCCAGGTTTGATCCCTGGGTTGGGAAGATCCCCTGGAGAAAGGAACAGCTTTCCTTTCCAGTCCAGTACTCTTGCCTGGAGAATTCCATGCACAGAGAAACCTGGTGGGCTACAGTCTATGGAGTCACAAAGAGTCAGACACGAGTGAGCAACTAACACACGTGGACTAGTGAAATAAATTAGGGTATAAGTATCAACGGTGGAACACAGTGCTGTTTTATAAAAGAATGAAAAGCTCTGTCCACATGAGTAAGGAGTCTGCTGTAAGAAAAAAATAAGTAAAACAAAGAGAGAGAAAGGGGGAGTGAAAGAGAGAGGAAAGAAAGAAAGAAAGGAAAAGAAAAGCAAAACATGGAATATTATGTATAGTAGGTTACCATTTATGTATTAATAAATCCAGAAAAAGTATATATGGGGTATGTGTGTGTGTCTGTGTGTGTGTGTTTGGTAGTATGTACATACCTGAATACTTTTTTTCTATTTCCAATGTATTTCCAGTAAGTGACAAAGCATGTTACAAAAAGGTATGTCAGCTATTATCCTATTTTTTACATAAAGTCATAAATACATACAGAATGGGGTTGGAGAGATTTGTAACATAATATCTGAAGGTGGTGCAATTTTAAGTGATCACTTCTCTGTGCTGTGCTAAGTCGATTCAGTCCTGTTTGACTCTCTGGGACCCTGTGAACTGTAGTCCTGGGTGTTCATTGGAGGGACTGATGTTGAAGTTGAAACTCCAATACTTTGGCCACCTGATGAGGAGAACTGACTCATTTGAAAAGACCACGATGATGGGAAAGATTGAGGGCAGGAGGAGAAGGGGACGACAGAGGATGAGATGGTTGGATAGTATCACCAACACAATGGACATGGGTTTGGGAGGACTCCAGGAGTTGGTGATGGACAGGGAGGCCTGGCGTGCTGCAGTTCATGAGGTCGCAGAGTTGGACATGACTGAGCGACTGAACTGCACTCAACTGAACTGTAGCCTGCCAGGCTCCTCTGTCCATGGGATTCTGGAGTGGGTTGCCATGCCCTCCTCCAGGGGATCTTCGAACCCACTTCTACTGCAGCTCCTGTATTGCTGGCAGATTCTTAATCGCTGAGCCACTAGGGGAGCTCCTCACTTCTTCGTAGTTTGTACTTTCTGAGTTTTTTCCTCCAATGAGCATGTTACTTTCCTGAAAAATGAAACAAGACTCAGAGGCAGTGATAGGCAGCCCAGCCTAGACCTTAAGTGCTCAGATTCCAAGGCACATTGCTCCAGTTTCAGTCCTGGTTTGCTGCTCACTGGCTGTGTGACTATGGGCATATACCTTAACCTCTCTGTGCCTTTGTTTCTTCATTAATAAAATGGATATGATAATAGTCTGTAACTCACAGGGTAGTTGTGAAGACTTAACAAATGTGTATGTGTATAATGACACAATAAGGTATGTAGCTATATTTTCATTTATTTTTATTATTTTTAAAAATTATTATCTTAAAAATTATTATTAAAATTACATGCAAGTATGTTACCTACTTAAAATATGTAAAACAAAAAATAAGCTACATTTTAAAATATACATTATCGTGGTTAAAAATATGCATGGGGTGCCTATAATTTTATGTAAAATGTTATATTGTTATTTTTGATACACATCATATAAAAATGTTTGACATACATTTTTGTAACTGGCTTTGTCACTTAATATGTTAGAAATATGAAAAAGGTATTCAGGATTCTCTGCCCCTAGTTTTCTCCTTGGAGGCAATGTGTGTCTACCCTGAAATATTATATCGATGTACTACCAAACACACACATGCAAGCACGCATGCACACTCACATACATAAAACATTGGTCTTCTCTCCCCGACCTGGTCCCACAGTGGGAATGTCTACTTCCCAAAGCATGTAATCGCATCTCCTCTGGCACGGTGCTGTAGTACCCCCGGGGACACGTGACGACCTGCCACTGGTCACCCCGGACACCCTGGAGCTGTGAAATGTCAGGGGCCAGGAGCAAGTGCTTGAAATTCACTGGCGTGGCTGATGCCGTTCGATTGGTTTCTGTGGTGAAGGCGGTAGAAGAAGGCTCAGGAGAGGTCTGCCCTGGCCTCCTTCTGTGAACCCCCAGCCCTCGCCCGAGCGCACACTGACTCAGTGTGACAACTGGCTGAGCAGCTTTGATTAATTAAATATTTCACCCCGAATTTGCAAAACATCATCTCCGGCAAGTCCACATAACGCCTGTAACGCTGGGCTAATTAGCTTAGCAGGTCACCGAGCTGGTGTGCTGATGTCTATGTGACTCTTAAGCTGAAGAATGCTGGATTTAGAAGAGAGGGGAAAGCTTTAAGATGTAGCTAGCATATGATTTTGTATGGCATTCAGTGAAAGATTTCTTCCTAGTTCAGTTCAGTTCAGTTGCTCAGGCGTGTCCGACTCTTTGAGACCCCATGAATCTCAGCACGCCAGGCCTCCCTGTCCATCACCATCTCCCGGAGTTCACTCAGACTCACGTCCATCGAGTCAGTGATGCCATCCAGCCGTCTCATCCTCTGTCATCCCCTTCTCCTCCTGCCCCCAATCCCTCCCAGAGTCAGAGTCTTTTCCAATGAGTCTCACACTTCGCGTGAGGTGGCCAAAGTACTGGAGTTTCAGCTTTAGCATCATTCCTTCCAAAGAACACTCAGGGCTGATGATCTCCTTTAGAATGGACTGGTTGCATCTCCTTGCAGTCCAAGGGACTCTCAAGAGTCTTCTCCAACACCACAGTTCAAAAGCATCAATTCTTCAGTTCTTAGCTTTCTTCACAGTCCAACTCTCACATCCATACATGACCGCTGGGAAAACCATAACCTTGACTAGACGGACCTTTGTTGGCAAAGTTATGTCTCTGTTTTTGAATATGCTATCTAGGTTGGTAATAACTTTCCTTCCAAGGAGTAAGCGTTTTTTA
>NW_011495054.1:2755609-2778917 GCF_000754665.1 Bison bison bison
AGTTCTTCTGTGTATTCTTGCCACCTCTTCTTAATATCTTCTGCTTCTGTTAGGTCCATACCTTTTCTGTCCTTTATCGAGCCCATCTTTGCATGAAATGTTCCCTTGGTATCTCTACTTTTCTTGAAGAGATCTCTAGTCTTTCCCATTCTGTTGTTTTCCTCTATTTCTTTGCATTGATCTCTGAGGAAGGCTTTCTTATCTCTCCTTGCTATTCTTTGGAACTCTGCATTCAGATGCTTATATCTTTCCTTTTCTCCTTTGCTTTTCGCTTCTCTTGTTTTCACAGCTATTTGTAAGGCCTCCCCAGACAGCCATTTTGCTTTTTTGCATTTCTTTTACACGGGGATGGTCTTGATCCCTGTCTCCTGTACAATGTCACGAGCCTCATTCCATAGTTCATCAGGCACTCTATCTATCAGATCTAGTCCCTTAAATCTATTTCTCACTTCCACTGTATAATCATAAGGGATTTGATTTACGTCATACCTAAATGGTCTAGTGGTTTTTCCCTACTTTCTTCAAGTTAAGTCTGAATTTGACAATAAGGAGTTCATGATCTGAGCTACAGTCAGCTCCCGGTCTTGTTTTTGCTGACTGTATAGAGCTTCTCCATCTTTGGCTGCAAAGAATATAATCAGTCTGATTTCGGTGTTGACCATCTGGTGATGTCCATGTGTAGAGTCTTCTCTTGTGTTGTTGGGAGAGGGTATTTGCTATGACCAGTGTGTTCTCTTGGCAAAACTCTATTAGCCTTTGCCCTGCCTCATTCCGTATTCCAAGGCCAAATTTGCTTGTTACTCCAAGTGTTTCTTGACTTCCTACGTTTGCATTCCAGTCCCCTATAATGAATAGGATATCTTTTTTGGGTGTTAGTTCTAAAAGGTCTTGTAGGTCTTCATAGAACCGTTCAACTTCAGCTTCTTCAGCATTACTGGTTGGGGCATAGACTTGGATTACTGTGATATTGAAAGGTTTGCCTTGGAAACAAACAGAGATCATTCTGTTTTTTTTTGAGATTGCATCCAAGTACTGCATTTTGGACTCTTTTTTTGACCATGATGGCTACTCCATTTCTTCTAAGGGATTCCTGCCCACAGTAGTAGATATAATGGTCATCTGAGTTAAATTCACCCATTCCAATCCATTTTAGTTCACTGATTCCTAGAATGTCAACGTTCACTCTTTCCATCTCCTGTTTGACCACGTCCAATTTGCCTTGATTCATGGACCTAACATTCCAGGTTCCTATGCGATATTGCTCTTTATAGCATCGGACCTTGCTTCTATCACCAGTCACATCCACAGCTGGGTATTGTTTTTGCTTTGGCTCCATCCCTTCATTCTTTCTGGAGTTATTTCTCCACTGATCTCCAGTAGCATATTGGGCACCTACCAACCTGGGGAGTTCCTCTTTCAGTATCCTATCATTTTGCCTCTTCATACTGTTCATAGGGTTCTCAAGGCAAGAATACTGAAGTGGTTTGCCATCCCCTTCTCCAGTGGACCACATTCTGTCAGACCTATCCACCATGACCCACCTGTCTTGGATGGCCCCACAGGGCATGACTTAGTTTCATTGAATTAGACAAGGCTGTGGTCCTAGTGTGAATAGATTGACTAGTTTTCTGTGATTATGGTTTCAGTGCATCTGCCCTCTGATGCCCTCTTGCAACACCTACTGTCTTACTGGGGTTTCTCTTACCTTGGATGTGGGGTATCTCTTCATGGCTGGAGTATCTCTTCCCCGCCTCCACCTTGTCCAATTTCTTCCTAGTCACCTTGAAAATAGAATAACTCTGCATGGTGGAATCTTACTCTGTGTTAAGTATTTTCTGAGTCTTACCATCTCATTTACCCCTGTGGATCAGAGCTGTAGTTAGGACTGTTCTGGTTGCAAGGCTGGAGAACCCAATTATGGGTGCCTTGGACTGTGAAGAAAGCTGAGCACCGAAGAATTGATGCTTTTGAACTGTGGTGTTGGAGAAGACTCTTGAGAGTCCCTTGGACTGCAAGGAGATCCAACCTGTCCATTCTAAAGGAGATCAGTCCTGGGTGTTCTTTGGAAGGACTGATGCTGAAGCTGAAACTCCAGTACTTTGACCACCTCATGCGAAGAGTTGACTCGTTGGAAAAGACTCTGATGCTGGGAGGGATTGGGGGCAGGAGGAGAAGGGGATGACAGAGGATGAGATGGCTGCATGGCATCACTGACTCAATGGATGTGAGTTTGAGTGAACTCCGGGAGATGGTGGTGGACAGGGAGGCCTGGTGTGCTGCGATTCACTGGGTCACAAAGAGTCGGACACGACTGAGAGACTGAACTGACCTGAACTGTGCCAAAAAGGCATACTTGCAAATTATATACTTTTCTATTGTTATTGGCTTCTGCAATTGGATGATCTTGAGTAAGCCAGCTTTAGGAATGACAGAATCCAGCACTCACTTCTTGTTTTTAGGGTGAACTACACCCTGGCTGTTGCTAGGCTGGCTGATGCCAGGTGTGTGTGCGTGTGTGTATGTATATGGGACTTCCTTGGTGGCTCTGTGGTAAAAAAGCCCACTTGTCAGTGCAGGAGACAGAGGAAATGCAGGTTTGATCCTTGGGTAGGGAAGATCCCCTGTAGGAGGGCTTGGCAACCCACTCCAGTATTCTTGCCTGGAGAACCCCACGGACAGAGGAACCTGTAGGCAATGGTCCATAGGGTCACAAAGAATCGGCTATGACTGAAACGACTGAGCATGCACACCACATCTTTTTATCCATTTATCTATTGATCGACACTTAGGTTGCTTCTTTATCTTGGCAATTGTAAATAATGCCACTATGAACATTTGGGTGCATGTCTTTTTGAAGTAGTGTTTTTGTTCTTTTTGGATATATACTCAGGAGTGGAATTGGTGGGTCGTATGATAATTCTAATTTTAGCTTTTTGAGGCACCTCCATACTGTCTTCCACAGTGGCTACACCAATTTACATTCCCAGCTATGGTGTACATAGGTTGCCTTGTCCCCTCATCCTCGCCAACATTTGCTGATTTTAGGTTGGCTTTATTCCTAAGCCTGTGCCCAAGGCATGACCCTTGACATGCCTTCCCATCTGACTCTGCCATGCCCTTTGTTATGCATATAATTTTCACCATTTCGTTTCATCATGTCTTCATTTATAGCTCTTGATCCTTTGCTTTATACAAAGTTTTATTGTTCTTGGACAGTGGAGAACACTATGAGAGAGAATTAATGTTAGGAATCCTTTTCTTACTAGGTATACCACATAGATGATCATCTGTAAAATTTCTGATCCTTTGCATTTACTTTATTTATATGATAAGACATAATGATAAACACATGATAATGGTTTATCATATGATAAATGCATAATGATAACGGTGACAATGCTACTACAATTAGCTAAGAGTTATCTTGTGCCAGGTACTATAATATGTTTAATTCTTGAAGCATCTCTATAACATGGCTATTATGCCATTGAAAGTATTAGACAATTAAAGAAATGAAGGAACAGCGAGGTTAAGCAACTTGCCTAAGGTCACACAGCTAGAACATGGCAGAACAGAAATTCAAACCCTGTCTATTTGACTCTAGACCTCTGCCTAATAAAGCCTCTTACCAAGTTAAGTTTGTGGTTTCACTGGTATTATTGCTCAGAATAAGGCTGAGTTTAAGAAATAAAGGGAGTGCTCGCTTTGGCAGCACATATACTAAAATTGGAACGATACAGAGAAGATTAGCATGGCCCCTCCGCAAGGATGACACGCAAATTCGTGAAGCGTTCCATATTTTTAAGTGAATAAAGTGCATACAAAATTGTATAATAAAAAAAAGAAAGAAATAAAGGGATTGCCAGAAAAATAAAAATAAATTTCAGTGTTGGGACTTGTTGAGTACTAGGGAGAGGTATCAAGGATTGACACATAGATTCAGATTCACAAATATTTGGATTGGGCATGATCATTCAGAGCCCTCCATGCTAGGGCATGAGTCCCTTTTGTAGAGTAGCTGAATCCTTGTGGAAAGTATTCCCAGCTCACCATGATTCTCTCACTCCCAGCTAAGGGCCCTGGTGGCTTTTTAAAGCCTGTAGTGTTTTTACTGTAAGTCCATACCTATTGGTCGTCCTGTGTAGACCAAGGTGGTTACCTTACCCAAGATGTGCCAATCAGAGCTTTTCCCTTGATAATTTGGAGTTGAGAGAGAGGGATAAAAAAATAACACATTCACTGTATAGCACAAGGAACTCTGCTCAGTATTATGTGACAACCTAAATGGGGAAAAATTTTGAAAGGGACTTCCCTGGTGGTCCAGTGGCTAAGATTTGCACTCCCAATGCAGGGGCCCTGGGTTCGATCCCTGGTCAGGGAACTAGACCCCACATGCCTCAACTGAGAGTTTTCATGCTGCAACTAAAGATCCTGCAACAAAGATAAAAAATCCTGCATGCTGCAGCTGAGACCTGGGGAAGCCAAATTAATTCATTAAAAAAGAATAAATCATGTATATGTATAACTGATCACTTTGTTGTACACTCGAAACTAACACAATATTGCTAATCAACTATACCCCAATATAAAATAAAGATTATTTGAGATTAAAAAAAAGATTCACACACACACACACATGCATGTTGCTTCATTCTCTTCTGTGATTGAACCAATGACTTCCCCGCCCCCGCCGGCTGCTGTGGGGTGGCCCACGAAGAAGTTGAAGAATTTGGGGTCTGTTTCCAGTTAAAGCAGAGGGATAAAGGCAGCCTGTAGAGAGAGACAGAAGGAGTGAGGAAAGGGGGCCATTGGGTACCTGAGGGCCTCGTTTCCAGTTCTACACCTCCCACAAGTTCAGCTGCATTTCAATCTTAAGGTTCCCTGACTCTCCTGTTGTTATTCAGTCAGTAAGTTGTATCCAACTCTTTTGTGACACTATGGACTGAAACCTGCCAGGCTCCGCTGTCCATGGGATTTCTCAGGCAAGAATCCTGGAATAGGTTGCCATTTCCTCCTCCAGGGGATCTTCCTGGCCCAAGATCTAACCTGTGTCTTTCTCCTGCCTTGGCAGGCAGGTTCTTTAGTGCTGAGCCATCAGGGAAGCCCTTATGACTCCCTTGTGTGTGTGCTAAGTCATTTCAGTCATGTCCAACTCTTTTGTGACCCTATGGACTGTATAGCCTGCCAGGCTCCTCTGTCCATGGGATTCTCCAGGCAAGAGTACAACAGTGTTGCCATGCCCTCCTCCAGGGGAACTTCCCAACCCAGGGATTGAACCTACATCTCTTATGTCTACCTGCATTGGCAGGTGGGTTCTTTACCACTGTGACTCCCTTAGTCCTTTATAATATATGCTGTCTAAAATACCTCTATCCAGTTTCTGTCACTTACAATCACTCAGCTTGGTCTCAAATGCCCAACCTCTCTGCCCAGAGCTGGGTCAAGTCTATGGGGCAATTCAAGGGGAATCCCTTCTGAGCAGACCCTCTCTCTAACCCTCAGACTCGGCTGGAACTGTGGTTTCAGACAGCAGCCAACAGGAGCCCTTACCATCGAGGCCCGGTGAACCAATGTGGATTTCTTTCCCCCCAAGGTCAGCGAAACCTAGCACAGTGATTTCCCTCTGTCAGCAGCCAAATTGATCATTTTCTCAGGCTGCCTGAGAAACGCCAATTCCCGAGCCTCAGATATTTGCAGTGGAAACCTGTCTCTCCCCCTGGATGCCCTGGGGCCTTGTTAAAGCTCTCTCTTCAGCTCCAGGAGTCAATGTCCAGCCTCAGAAATGGCCCCATCTCACAATCCATCCAGGGGAGCGGGCAATGCTAGAATCCCTGGTGTCACGGCTGGAGTCTCACTGTCTCTCTTTAAGGGTTGATAGTTAAAAATTCATGGTTATTTTCAAAGGAGGAAAAATGCTTAAACTGCTTTCCTACTTGCAAACCTTCCCTTTTTTGATTCAAAATCAAACTTTTGTCTAGACAGGCGAGGGCTTTTTGCTGACATGCCTTGCCAGCTCAGAAACCTTGAGGTTTTCCAAATACAACACCCCCGCCCCTTACTGGCGGCCAGTCTCCGGCCATGTTTCTTCCAAACACAACCTCTGAGCAGCTCAGAGCAGAGCTAACTGGGTGGAAAAGCCCAAGATGGACATTGGCGGTTCTCCCTTTGGCTCAGGCATCTTCCTTAACAAGTTGTCTATGCTGGCAGCTGCTATGCTAACTCTCTGGCACAGTTTAGCTGTATTGCAGTGTTTGAAGTAGCTCTAACAGGTTCCTCATCACCCAACCTGTGTGTGTGCTTGCTCAGTTGCTTCAGTCGTGGCCAACTCTTTGTGACCTTGTGGACTGTAGCCCATCAGGCTCCTCTGTCCATGGGGATTCCCCAGGCAAGTATACCAGAGTGGGTTGCCATGCCCTCCTCCAGGGGATCTTCCCGATCCAGGGATTGAGCCTGCAAATCTCCTGCAGCTCCTGCATTGCAGGCAGATTCTTTATTGCTGAGCCACCAGGAAAGCCCCCATCACCCAACAGCTGCTGCTATTTCTCCTCTCCCCTTCTTCTTTCTTCTTGTCTTGTTCCAAGTAGTGTGTTCACTGTAGAAAAATTACAAACTGGATAAGCACTAGGAAAAAAATAAATACCCGATCCCATGATCTTATTCTTATAAAAATTTTCTCTAAATATATATATACATATATACCTAAGTGCGTTCCTGCTTAGTCACTCACTCATGTCCAATTTTCTGTGACCTTGTGGACTGTAGCCTGCTAGGCTCCTCTGTCCATGGGATTTTTCAGGTGAGAATACTGGAGTGGGTTGCCATTTCCTCCTCCAGAGGATCTTTCTGATCCAGGGATTGAACGTGTGTCTTCTGTGTCTCCTGCATTGCAGGCAGATTCTGTACCCACTGAGCCATCTGAGAAACCCACATATATTCCTAGATATGATTAAATAAGGATCCTAAAAATTATCCCCAAAACTTTACAGCTTAAGCAACACAGATCTATTATCTCACAGTTTCTGTGGGTCAAGAATTTGAGAACAGCTTGTGTGGGCAGGTGTGTCATTATCTCTCGTAAATTTGCAGCCAGATGTTGGCTGGGGCTTCAAGTCATCTGAAGGCTTGCCTGGGGCTGGACAGCCTGCTGCCGAGATGGTGCATTCACTTAGCTGGCTACTTGGTGCTGGCTGTTGGCAGGGGACCAGATGGAACTCTCTTTTAGTAGGCTGTTTGAATATCCATCCTTACAATATGGCAGCTTGGCTTCTCCCCAGAGTGAGTGATCCAAGAAGAAGCAAAGCAAAAGTGGGAATGATATTTTTGATGTAGTCTATGCCTGGAAAATCCCATGGATGGAGGAGCCTGGTAGGCTGCAGTCCATGGGGTCGCTACGAGTCGGATATGACTGAGCAACTTCACTTTCACTTTTCACTTTCATGCATTGGAGAAGAAAATGGCAACCCACACCAGTGTTCTTGCCTGGAGAATCCCAAGGACGGGGGAGCCTGGTGGGCTGCCGTCTATGGGGTCACACAGAGTCACACACGACTGAAGTGACTTAGCAGCAGCAGCAAAGTTATATTTCATCACTTCTGCCGTATTCTATGAGTTGTATAGATCTGCCCTGATCGACTGTGGCAGAAAACTACACAAGAGTGATGAGGCAAGGATACTAGGGGTCATGTTGCTTGTTGTCTATCATCATATAATACCTATACCTTTTTTCTTTCTGCAAAAAAAAAAAGATGGCATTGTAGTCTACATGCCAACTTACCAACCATGTGACTAAGTCACCTTGGAGCAGATTCTCCAGCCCCAGTGAAGACTCTGATAACAATGCAATCCCCCCAAATCTGACAGTGACTTCATGAGAAATTCTGAGCCAAAAATGACTAGTTGAGACACTCAAATTCCTGACTCCCAGAAACTGTGAAATAATAAATGGTCACTGTGTTAAGCTGCTAAGTGTCTGTGACTTGCCATTTTCTGAATCAGTGTATTATGATCATCTTTGAACTATAAATAAATATAATTTTATAGCATCTTCTTAGGGGGCAGTTGGAAATGTGTGTGTTTGTGTGTATGCGTGTGTGGAGGGTGACTTAGGTTGTTACCTAAACTGGCAGGCATTCCAGAATTGGGTAGGGACTTGGTCAGATAGCTGTGGTCAGTGTTGCCCACCTATATTCTCAGGTCTCTCTCTTTAAAAAAAAAATATTATTTATTTATTTTTGGCCGCACTGGGTCCTTGTTACCGTGCCTGGGCTTTCCCCATTTGTGGTGACCGGGGGCTGCTCTGTTGCAGTGCATGGACTTCTCGTTGCAGTGGCCGCACTGGTCTTTGTTACCACGCCTGGGCTTTCCCCATTTGTGGTGACCGGGGGCTACTCTGTTGCAGTGCATGGACTTCTCGTTGCAGTGGCTCCTCCTGTTGTGGAGCACGGCCTCTAGGGTGCATGGGCTCAGTAGTTGTGGTGCATGGGTTCAGTTGCCCTGAGGCATGTGGGATCCTCCTGGACCAGGGGTCGAATTTGTGTCCTGTTCCTTGGTAGGCATACTCCCAACCACTGAACCACCAGGGAAGTCCTCCAGGTTTCTTCTTTAGAGCATATGAAGGGGTTATGGGCTTCCCTGGTGGTTCAGACAGTAAAGCGTCTGTCTGCAATGCAGGAGACCCAGGTTCGATCCCTGGGTTGGGAAGATCCCCTGGAGAAGGAAATGGCAGCCCACTCCAGTATTCTTGCCTGGAAAATCCCATGGACAGCAGAGCCTGGTAGGCTACTGTCCATGGGGTTGCAAAGAGTCAGACACGACTGAGCAACTTCACTTCAAGGGGTTATACTTTCCCACTCACCTGAATTAATTATGAGCCTATGACTTGCTTGGCCAGTGAAATGTGAAAGTGACAGATATGACTTCCAAGTGACAGCATTTAATTACCTGTGCTCAATTTTTGGTGTTTTAGGCCACTGACATGAGGGGCATTTTTGTTGTTGTGGCATAACTTAGCTTACCCTGACTAATACAAAGTCTAAGACAGACAGTGATTCAGGTCTCCCTCAAGGTTGGACCAGGACCATCTGCTGCCAGATCCCTTCCTTCCTCTTTCCTTTCTCTGCTCTGTGTCTCAGGGGCTGGGCTTTGCAAGCTGTAGTTCACAGCTTCCCTATTCCACTGGTGAAAATTATGACCTATTGGAAGGTGGGATGAAGGGAGAGGTCAAGGTATTTCTTTCCCTCCATTCTTTACTCAGGCCACAGCGCTAGTAGAAGCTACATCTTCTCTTTTCTTTAGCTCCTTCCACAAGTCTGGCTGTGGTTCCAGCTTCCATCAGCAGGACACCCCAAGCTTGGGCTGTAGTAATATCACCTCTTCTTTCTGTCCTCCAGCTGAGGGGTGTTGGTAACCCCCTGCTGTTGGTAATCTCTGCTTTCCTCACCATATCCTTTGGTTTCTCAGATTTTCCATCTTTTGGGTAACTGATCCCCTGCATTAAAATCTCTTGGTTTCAAATACCCAGAGTGGCTTCTGTTCCCACAATTGGTCCCTGAATGATACCTGGACTCTGTGCCGGGACCTATAGAAAGACAGGAAATGCAGTGAAGAGTGATCCAGATATGATGGGTCTGCCTCATGAGGATCCACACTCTGATGGGGAAGGCAGACTCATCGGCTGATTATGCCAAGCATGGGCAGTACAGAGCCCTGGGGGCTCTAATACAGTCTTGGAGGTTTGGAAAGACTGAGATCTGAAGGATAAACAGGAATTAAACATCAGGGAAGTTTCTGGTATTCCCAAGCTGCAAGGCAGGGGCCAGCCCCTTTGCTCATTACCATAGGTAGCATCAGTTGACAGGGTGGGGTTGGGCTGCCCCCTGCCTTCTCTGTTTCCTGGCACTGGTGCTCATTTTGCTTCCAGTGACTGATCGCCAGTTACAACAATCTGGGTGATCTGGATCCAGCCACAAGCATTTCTGAGCACCCGTTGGCTCTGCAGATAAAGTGACTCTGACTCCGAGAGGGATGTCATCATCACGTTGATTGTTTGGCTTATTTAAGAAAATGCCTGGAGAATCTGGGGATTCTCCAGATTGGCCAGAGAGCCTCCATCTATCCCTCGTCTATTTCTTCATATGTGTTCTGAGCACATGCTCAGGGCCTGGCCCTCTGCCTGGCACTGGGGTGGAAGGCAGCCACACCATCAAGTAAGACACTCTTCCTTTTTTTTCCTGAGGAACCCATAGTCCGATGGGGGAGGAAGCAACAACAGAGAAAATTATTACAATACATTTTTTCAAAAGCACATAAGGAATGAAAAGGAGGGAGCAAGCGACAGCCTAAGTTATCAGAAAAGCTTTCTTGGAGGAAGTAACATGGAACTGGGTATTGAGGGATGAGTAGGAGTTTGCTAGGTGGAGGAAGATAAGCAATAAGGATATTCTAAGTGATGGAAACAGTACATTCAGAATTATAAAGCTAAGAATAAAAAAAATGTTAAACATATTGCGTTCAGTGATTTGTGATCTAAAGTGTAGGGTTCTCAAAGTGTAGGGTTCATGGCTGGGAGTGTATGAGAAGAGAGTAGGAAGCTAGGATAGGTCAGATCATGAAGGACCTTGAATAACAAGCTGAACAGTTTGGATGGAATTATATTAGGAGATTAGAATAGGGAGGGGCTATAACCAGATCTGAGTTTTGCAAAGACTAGCATGGCTGTTTAGTATGGATAAGATTTACTTACTTATTCAACCAGTATATATTGGGTGCTACCATGAGTCAGTAGTTCTTGTTAGGTGTGAGCAGTAGCAGTGAACAAGAGAAACACACTATCCTTCTTGAGTTTGATCTAGCATGTGTGTGTGCACTCAGTCGTGTCTGACTCTATGCGACCCCATGGACTGTAGCCCGCCAGGCTCCTCTGTCTATGGGATTTCCCAGGCAAGAATGCAGGATGCCATTTCCTTATCCAGGGGATCTTCCTGACCTGGGAATTGAACCTGCTTCTCCTGCATCTCCTGCATTGGCAGGTGAATTCTTTATCACTGAGGCACTAGTGGAAGCCCCTCAATCTAGTGTAGGAGATGGATAATTAGAAAGTATGTGTGTGTGTGTGTGTGTGTGTGTGTGTGTGTGTGTATAGTGCTCAGTGCTATGAAGAAATATAAAAAGCAGCATAGTAGTGACTGCTGATGGCTATTTAGAGAGTCAATAGCGGGTTTAGGGTGATCTGGGGGACAGGATCGGTATTCCAGGAACAAGTTCCTTTGAGATTAAGTTACTCTCTGTGGCAGGAGATGGGATTGAATGGGGAACAGGTAGAAATTAATGGGAACTGAGGTGAATTATGTGAGGGATGGGAGGTTTAGGAGACAGAAGGTGATGTGCTCAGGGTTGGACATAGCTAGTTGATGCCACCTGTCACAGGGACACACGATGTGTTCACCTAGCCCTGATTTTTCTGCTGGACATATAGCTAGACTACATTCCCCAACCTTCCTTTGAAGTTAAGTGGGAGTACGAATTGGGCAAGAGTGACATGGGTCCCTTCCAGGCCTGGCATCTAAAACCTCAAACATAAAATGTGCATTAAAAATAATTATGCATGTATTTTTGTCACTGATGGGTCTTCATTACTGCGTGGGCTTTGCTCTAGTTGCGGGAGCAGGGGCTACTCTTTGTTGCCATGCACGGGCTTCTCATTGCGGTGGCTTCTTTTGTTGTGGAGCACAGGCTCTAGGGCTCTCAGGCTTCGGTATTTGCAGCACGTGGGCTCAGTGGTTACAGCTCCCAGTCCCTAGAGCACAGGCTCAGTAGTTGTGGCACATGGGCTTAGTTGCTCTATAGCATGTGGAGTCTTCCCTGACCAAGGATTGAAACTGGGTTTCTTACATTGGCAGGCAGATTCTTTACAACTGAGCCACCAGGGAAGCCCTAAACCCTCCCACATAATCTTCCATGCATTTCGTTTACTCACCTGAGAGCCAGATGCTTAAGACCCAGTAGAAGGTCGGATGCCCTGGAACAGGTTTTCTGAACCATCGATTTGTGAACCAGACAATTCTTTGATGTGGAGGACTGCCCTATATACTGTAGGGCATTGACTAGCATCCCTGGCCTCTACCAATGAGATGTCAGATTTCCCTGCCTCCGATTTCAACAACCACAACCACATCTATATGTTACCCAATGTCCCCATTTGAAAACCACTGTTCTAGAAGAGAAGACAGAAGCTCCCTGGGTCCCTGAATGACTGTGTGGAGCAGAGCTCACCCTGCTCATTCTCACTGGACTGGGGTGTGGATGCAAAATAAACCTTTACTGTGTTAAGCCACAGAGATTTGAGGGTTATTTGTTATAACAGCTTAACCTACACTAACACACCACTCACATCTGGAGTTCAAATAGGTCTGGGCTAGAGTTACATTTGGAGAAGGCGATGGCACCCCACTCCAGTACTCTTGCCTGGAAAATCCCATGGACAGAGGAGCCTGGTAGGCTGCAGTCCATGGGGTCGCGAAGAGTTGGACACAACTGGGCAACTTCACTTTCACTTTTCACCTTCATGCACTGGAGAAGGAAATGGCAACCTACTCCAGTGTTCTTGCCTGGAGAATCCCAGGGACGGCAGAGCCTTGTGGGCTGCCGTCTATGGGGTCGCATAGAGTTGGACACGACTGAAGCGACTTAGCAGCAGCAGCAGCAGAGTTACATTCTTAGGAGTTTTCATCAACCAAAGCTGTGAGAGAGCCTGAGATCACCAGGATAGTGAGCTGAGAAAGGACCTGAGGGCTGAGGATTAGGAAATTTGAGGATATGGCCAAAGGAGGAGAAGAGATTCCCCCAAAGAGGCTGATGGCAGGAGGTTGGAGGACATCCAGAAGAGGATGGTTCCATGGATCCTGATGGAGGGAAGACTGGGAGCCCAGCAGGGAAGATGGATAACAAAAGTTGGCTGGGATTGCTGGCTATTTGGTGAATATTAAATCCATAGATTTAAGAATCAGGGAAAATAAGGAACAATCAACATGGAACAAAGCTGTCAAAAGGTCAGGTATCTGGTCCCAGTCTTGACACCTTCCTTCATTCTGGTGGTAAACCACCTCCCTCTCTAAGCTTTGTCGATCCCCCCATTAAAGACTATTCTTTCAAGATCTGCAGGATACATGGAGCAACATCTGTATAAGGCTTTAATCTGCCTCCCACCCGTGCTCAGCCCAACCCTGGCCCCCACAGAAAGGTGTTGTATAAACAAAAAATATTGTCATTCCAAGACGCTGGGTAAGTGTTTGATAAAGATCAGAGGAAGGCCGGGACCCCTAATAGCCCCTGCAGTCAGAGGGGGAGGCCTCATTCCATCTTTGTGTTTCAAGAAAAGTTTGTAAAAGGAAGCCCTGTGGCAGAGGCTCGCTGGGATGGTTTAACAAAATGAAGGAAATTCCCCATTTCCTGGTTGTAAGAAAATATGGGTGGGGCGAGCCTTAAGTGAGCTGATCGTGGTGTCTGACTTTGATGTCAGATGAATGACAATGATCTCCAAGGCAGGAACACAATGTAATGAACTCACCCTGCTTTTCCATGAAAAACAAAACCACTGAAGGGGCCTTGAGTGGGAAAACAAAGGCTCTTTGAGTTGTGAGGCCTTGAGGAGGAAGACTTAGGGGTGTTCTCGAGCTGTGACTAATGGGGCATGAAGACACTGGACTACTGGGCCAAAGTAGGGGGTTCATGCTAGATTTCGTAGTGATGTCTCCATAGCTGCTGTTTAGTTTAGTCTTGATGGATGGCCTACTGTGTTTCTGGACCTAGATCTGAGTCTGTCAATATGGAGGTCAATACTAGAATGTCTGGACAGCTCAATACAGATGAGACTATGAGGGACCATGGGAATTAGAGCTCCCTGGACATAGGAAATGGGCAATAAATGTTTGCAGAGCTGAAAAAAATATATGGAGGTCAATAAGAATGTTCGCAATCTCATGAAATAGTAGGACACTTAATTCCTTTATCCTTTCTTCCTTTTCTCCCAACAATGTTTATTGATGTTCCAGGCTCAGGACTGAGCAGTGACATATGATGGTGAACATGGCAGGATGGGTCTGTTTTCGAGAAGGCTGATGCTTAGCTGGGAAGGCAGAGCGTTTAATGAGCCACATGATGAAGTGTGTTAAAGGCTATGACGGGGAAAGCACAGAGGGTGTGGTGCTCACAGTAGAAGCACGGGGTGGGAGGTGGAGGCAGTGAACGTTGGGTAATAATCAAGTAGGCAGAGGGGACTTCCCTAGTGGTCCAGTGGTTTAGAATCCACCTTCCAATGCAGGAGACATGGGTCCAGTCCCTGGTTGGGGAACTGAGATCCCACCTGCTACAGAGCAACTAAGCCCATGAGCCACAACTAGAGAAGCCCGCACACAGCAATGAAGACCGAGAGCAGCCAAAAATTCAAAATTGAAGAAATAAAATGAAATTTTAAAGAGACAAGCAGAAGTCAGGATTAACCCCAGAGAGAAAATCAGATTCCAAAGACAGAGGAGAGAATGGTGCTTAAGCTTGGTTTTGAATGATCAAGAGGAGCTGCCAGTAGAATGGGAGGAGGGGAGGGCATTCCAGGCAGAGGGAACAGTGGTGCAAAGCCACGGAGGCTTCAAAGAGTGCAGTTGGTGGCACTACCAGTAACTCAGGAGTGCTGGGGAAGGAAGTTCAGGAAACGACAGGAGAGGTGTCAGAACAATAAACAGGGTCAGATCAAGAAGGGTCTTTTAGACAAAATGGTGAAGTTTGTTCTGAAGGCAATAAGGAGCCATTGAAGAACTGTGAGCAGGGAAGTAATGTGATCAGATTTGAATTTTGGCAAAGACACTCTGGACCCTGAATAAAGGACAGCTTGGAAGGGGAAGACTAGAGAGATGAGTCTGGAGATGGCATCCCAGACAACTCCAGGGAACAGGTGTGTGGCTGAGGCTTGGGGTAACTGAGTTTCTACTCTTGCTATTGCATATAAAAATAGGTAACCATGAGTCAGGTGGTTGCTGGATGGTTTACTGGTGGTCTGGGATTTGACTGGGTTCAAGAATAAATATATTGTTCAGTTCCTCCAGTGAGTGATATGATTTGCATGCATATGGGGGTGTAAGCCTAGGCATTTCTGCCTAGAGGCACATGGAGGAAAGACTGACTTCAAAGGTGAAAGTAACCTTGGGGCAGTGAGCTGGGGATGAGGAGGGCTCTTACCAATTGAAACATCCAGAGGGGGTGGAAGCATAGCTGACTGGTTACAAGCATAAGTCTTGATGACAAACGGATCCAACCCTTGTCTTTTAATAGTTGTACAACTTGGAGGGAGTCCTCTTCCTCTTTCTGAGCCTGAGTTTTCTTCATCTGTGTAATGGGCATAAATGTGGCTTGGAGTAAGGGCTCATCTAATAGTTCCTGCAGGGATTAGATTTGTGCAGTCTTGGGAAACAAGGTGTCCTTTTGGCTTTTCTTTGAGTTTCTCTTCATTCCACTCCTCAGTTTTCTATGTCACCATAATCTTTTTTTTTTTTTTTAATTCCTTGCCAAATCTCACTCTCAAGCAAGTTGTAAATGAGGCCAATGTATGTTTTCCCATTAGTGTTCTTCTGTTGGTGCAGTGGGAACCTTTTCCGTCTGTCTCAGCCAAATTTCTCTAGTGAAATAAACCAATAGAGTCTATGTGTGTGTATGTTTTAAAATATTTATGTTAAGGCATTGGCTCATACAATCATGGGTGCCAGCAGGTCTATAATCTGTAGGGCAGGCCCACAGGCTGGAAACTCTTAGGCAGGACTTAATGCTACAGTTTTGATTCAGAATTTAGCACAATGTAGTAGAAAGTGTGTGGAATTTTAAAAAGGAGCTGTGAGTCCATGACCAGCTCACAACTCTGCTCAACAGAAACGGGATCATATATGCACCACGGGATGCACCCTAGGATGTTCTTAGCAGCAAATGACTTGAAACAACTTAAATACCCACCAACAGCGTGATGATGAATAGATTAATAGTGGTATCATGTCTATCTAGTGATGTACTAGGGAGCAGTGAAAAAGAAATGCAGCTACATCAACTTGGATGACACACACACATCGTATAGAGAAAAAGTATCTGGACACAAAAGAATAAAGCTCCATGATTTCATTTATTGAAAGTTCAAAGGTACCAGTTAAAACTATAGGAAGGTAGTCAGAGTAGGGGCCACCTTTGGGAAGGGATAAGGACAGGAGGGCGGGGCTGAGCGTGGTGATGGGGGACTTGCAATGTCCTATGCTTCCATCTTTTAACTTTTGCCTTTTTTTAAAAAAAATTGGGTATAATCGTTTTGCAATGCTGTGTTAGTTTCTGCTGTACAACAAAGCAAAGCAGCTACATGTATACATATATCCCCTCCCTCTTGGACCTCTTCCCCTACCCCTCCATCCATCCCACCCCTCTAGGTCACCACAGACTATGCTTCTATCTTAATGGTGGTGACTGGGGATGTCCATTTTGTCAAAACTGAAGGGTTTCGATATTAAAATGCATTCACTTTACTGTTTGTATGATTTATTTTATTTAAGAGCTTGTGTGAAGAATAGTGTTATGTTGGTGAGCAAAACACGTCTGGGGAACAGATCTGGCCCCCCAGGCTGCTAGGAGGAAATTCTGGTTTGTTATCTTGCCTCACCACTGTCTATGTGGCTTCTGCTTCCTCCTCAACTGGTACAAGGAGAGGCACGTTCACTTAACAGATGGGGAAACTGAGGCTTTGGGTTTGTGGCTGACTTTCCTAGAGGTCACTCCAAAAGCTGTTGAACTGTATGCCAGATACAGAGATGAATCAAACCTTGTTCAGACCCTCAAAGAGCTCCCAGCATCTCAGTCATCAGCTCCTATCTGCGGGCGACTTTACCCTACACCCCCACCACATTCAGGGGCATTTGGCAATACCTGGAGACATTTTTGTCACCACTAGGGGTGGGGGTGTGACAGGCATCTGGTGATAAGAGGCCAGGAATGCTAGGTGTGCCATCCTGACAGTTTCCATGTCTCTTTACCTGGTGTTTGTTGCAATTCCCATTTGAATATTTTGTCCTTTACAATCTAGATATTATTTAGAAATACGTGGATGAACTTGACGTTTGATCACCAAATGGATTTTGTATTTTTCCTTCATCTGAATCAGGGTTTATCAACCTCACTGCACTCCACATTTAGGGCTCAGTAATTCTTTGTGGTGGGGACTGGAGGTGTTTAGTAGCATTCCTGGCCTCTTATCACTAGACGCCTGTCATACCCCCACCCCCAGTGGTGACAAAAATGTCTCCAGGTATTGCCAAATGTCCCTGAATGCGATGGGGGTGTAGGGTAAAATCACCCCCGATAGGAGCTGCTGACTGAGATAGTGGGGACTCTTTGAGGATCTGAACAAGGTTTGCTTCATCTCTGTATCTGGCATGCAATTGTTGCTGTTTAGTAGCTAAGTCTTGTCTGCCTCTTTTGCAACCCCATGAGCTGTAACCCACCAGGCTCCACTGTCCGTGGCATCTCCGAAGCAAGAATACTGGAGTGGGTTGCCATTCCCTTCTCCAGGGGATCTTCCCAACCCGAGGATTGAACCTGCATTGGCAGGCAGATTCTTTACCACTGAGCCACCTGGGAAGTCCACTTAATATTTGTCAGCTGAATACAAACCATAAAAGCATGTCTATGCATGGTGTATGGTGTGGTCGCCATGCCCAGAAAGCTGGGTGCAGTCACCTCACAGACCAGCTCTTGTGTCTCAGCTCTGTTATTTCACACCTTTGTAGTCTTGGGTAAGTGATTAAACATCTCCTTACATAGGTTCCTCCTTTGTAAAGCTGGCATGAGAACAGTGTGTGTCCTTGTGGTTTTAGTGTGTGGGTTGAGGAAATAACTAAGCCCGTGCATCACTGTGTGTGAATTAATTGAGAAAGCTGTTTTTATTGGGAACCAGGTGAGTGAGAACTGAGTGATCAGGTGAGTTGCAAATAAAACTCAAGTTGCGATTCTTGGCTTGGAAGAAAAAGGTACCAGTCCAATGCTGAGTGGGACTTTGCACTTAAAGAGTCTTTATGCTTTGCAAAGGGCTTTTGTATTATTTTGCTCATTGATGCCCTGAGGTGACACATTTTTGCCCCACGGGGCAGAGGAAGGAATGGAGGTCCAGGAATTTCAGGGAGTCAGCCAGGTCACTTAACTAGGCCTGCGTGGGCATCTGCCTGCTTCTTCTGAACATTACTGAACAGGTACAGGGAGACACTGGAGATGGACCCTGGGCAGTGACAGGGGAGGAGGAGCCTGTCCTGAGTGGCAGCTGGGGAAACGGAATGTAGGGGTGAAGTGACATCTGTTTTTCTCAGGCGCACTCAACACCCACCCTGCCTTCTTCTGGTAATAACATCCCAATTTTCCCTCCCCGGTGTCCCCGCCAATCATCCCAGGAGAACGGACCTATTTCCTGTTCCAGATCTGGCCAATCAGCACATCCCATTCCTGGGCCCCAGTGATAGGCTCAGGGATGGTCATGTGACTCGATACAGTCCAATGGGAGCCAACACTCCTTGGACTCTGGCTAGAGCAGAGCTCTTTTTTTCATTGGAGTTGCTGAACTGGTAAGACGTCTGTTGGCAGCTGGTGGTGGGCATCTTGCCACCCTGAGAGATGGATCTGCCTGCAAATGAAGCCAATACAAGCAGAACAACGAGGAGAATAGGGACCGATTTAAGTTAATCTGCATTGGTTTCCGTGTCCGGACTAGGCAGTAACTGTCTGCTCCCACACCCCCATCAGCACCTCTCTGGGTGAGAGCAGGGAATAAGGATGCTGGAAAACAACTGACAAAGGTTCATTCTTGGCTTTGTGACACTGCCCGGGCAGGACACTGGTGAGAAATGACCTGAACTCACCAGATACCACTGAACATTAGAAGGTGCATCTCCCCTCCCCACCCTCATGTTCCCCAGATCTCAGTCTTTCCTTCCATGAAACGGGTATGCCCGTGCAGTGTAGCCATCCGGTAGAACAGCATGTTCATTTCCACTAATTACTTGTCTGTATCTGTTCCTGACCTTCAATCTCCTAATAGTAAGAAAACAGCCAAGGTATTAGAAACTTGATATATATTATGCATTGTGCTAAACATGTTGCCCGTGTCATTACCTCCCTGAATTCTCTGGGCACTCTCAGAAGAAGATGCGATGGCTCACCTCATTTTATATATGGGTGAACCAACCTGGGAAGGAAGGGCATGGCCAAGGTCACATGGGCTCCTCTGCAGAGGTCAGCCAGGACTAGAGTCTTAATGAGATCTTGCTTCCAAATGGGCACAGCATCACAGTTTCCAAATGGCTTTCTTCTTCTTCTCATTTGGTTCTCGCCTGATTTTTTGAACTGGTTGTTCATTCTTGTTGGACAGATATGGAAACTAAGGTTCTTCAAAGGGCAGGGAACTTGACCAAGACAACAGAGAGAAGTTGGAGGAGGAGAATGGTAATGGTAACTGATACTCTGTAGGGAGCCCTTCACAATTACATTCGTTGCAGGAGCAGGTGGAGCGATTCTTACCTCCATTTTACAGATGAAGAAACAGGCTTTCAGGATGAAGTCACTTGACCCAAGTTGCAGAGCCAGTTATGATGCAGCCGAGGCTTGCATCCAGGCATTTGGATGTCACAGCACTTGTCTTTTAAGCACTGTCCCATGCCAGCTTTCCAGAAATAGAATCTGAAGCGGGTCGGAGCCGCGTGGACCACACACTCTCCCATTATTTTGAAAGAAATGCACTAAGGGAATAACAGAGGGAGAATGTCCCAACTTCATTGTTTCCCACTTGGCAGCCCCCTCTGGTTCAGGTAAATAGAAGTGATTCCGTCATTGTTTGTCCCTGGTCCTAATGACTTTGGTCTTTGTGTCTTTGGAGCCAGACCTCACCCCTGGGAAGCTGGCCTGGGGCCTGAGAGGCACCAGCCGCCTCTGTGAACAATGGCCTTTGTTCTTCACACTTTCCCTATCAAAGCCCCGCAGCAGGGATGGCCTTCAGAGGCGCTGGACGCTGTGATAATCCTTGTGCCAGAGCTGGGAAGTGGGGGCAGGAAAGGAGGGGTCAGGTGTAACTTTGACCCAGTTAAGTCACTCTGGGGTCTGCTGTCGTCCTGTGTTGGTGAGAATAAACTCTATGAATAGCTTTGGGGTTATTAGCTCATCAACTCTTGTGTGAATTGTTCTCTTGTTATCTTCTGGGGAGTAGCAAGTCTGGAAATGATATTGGTGAACAGGGAATTTCAACAACAACAACAACAACAGTAACAGTGATGATGACGATGGTGATGATGCTGGCTATATTTATCGTTCACTTACTGTGTTCCGGACACTCTTAAGTATTGCATATACAGTAGCAGTTAATTCTAACAACAACCCTAGAAGGTAAAACAATTATTACTATGTGTATTTTTAGATGAGGAAAAAGGAGGCTTCTGGGGTGGGGGGGGGAAGGTGTAAATAACTTGCCCAAGGTCACCGAGCTGGGCCTTGAACCCAGGTCAAAGTGACTCCAGAGCCCGTGCTCTTAACCACTAGGTTCAAGTGGACCTTGGTAAGAAAGAGGGGAGCCAGGGACACTGAGAGCAAGCATACTTGGGTTCTGCTTTTAGCCACGCATGCAGCCTTGGGCTGGTGGTCTCCCGTGCCTGTGCCTCCTTCCTCATCTGTAAGATGGGGAGTCCTAATGTCCGCATACCAGAGTCTCATAGGAAATAGAATCTACCCTGGATGGTGCAAACTGAGAGAGTTTCATCAAGGGGCAACTTATCCAAGGGTGGGCAGGGCTCAGTGAACACATGAGGGATGCTAAGACCCCCAGAGTCTGGCAGCAGCGGGGAGCTGTCACCCTCTGTAGGTTGAAGGAGCAAGACATAAGTGAGATTTCAGAAGCCCATGGCAGGCTGAGGTGGTGATGGAGGAGCCACCTGGCAGGAGCTGCACAGAACCCTTGCCAGTGATGGGATCCTGAGTTAGGGAGAAAACATGGAAGAGATAACACAGCCTCTTTCCTTTTACCCCTTGACCTCTGGCCACTGCCTCCCATTGGATGATTGCAACAGGAAATCAGAGCACAAGGTATTCTGGGACGTGTAGTCCATAAGGCTAGGGGTCAGCTTCTGGGACACAGAGTGTTGGGGAGAGGGCAAATGGAGAATAACCAAGTCCCGCCTTCCTCAGTCCTCGTGAAAAGGGAATAAGGTGACTCGTGTAAACACCTCTTCTGTAGGAGGCATGCGGCCAGTCCATTTGGTTTTGTTATAGGATAAGGCATGGGGATCCTTGTTGGTACTCAAAAGTGTCCTCTGTTCACAGGAAGCAAAATTGCATCCTAGAAAACAGTGTCGATTCTGGAGCCAGACATCTTTGATTCAAATCCCACTCTCCCACCTATTGCTGTATGATGCCAGGGAATTCATTTAAACATGTTACACTTAAGTTTTCTCATCTATAATATGATCTATAATTTAACACATATGGGATCTTAACTCCCCAGTTATAGATGAGTACCTACATCTCACAGGGACGTGAGAAGCATTGAATGAGTTAAAGGTGGGAAGCTCTTAGAAGAACGTCTGGCCCTTGGTCAATCCTCAGTAAATGCTGGCTCTTGTGATATTTCCAGATGCTTACTTTCAAGAAGGGCTGTCAGACAAATCAGTGAAGAGCAGAGTGATGAGCGTTCTCAGTCTAAGAAGTAGGTATTGATTGGGGAGCAGAGACAGGAAGCCTGTTTCAATCAAGTGGGTCAAGGAAGGCCTCTCTGAGGAGGTGACATCTGAGCTGAGACCTGGAGGAGGAGTGAGAAGCCTCCAGGACTGAAGAAGAGGGGTCCAGGCAGCAAGGAGAGCAGGTTCAAAGACCCTGAGGCAAAACCAACTTGGGATGTTCAAGGAACACCAAGAAGACCGTTGAACCAGGTGGTGAGACTCGAGGTCAAGGTCAGAGAGGTGTCAGGGACCATGGAGGCAAGAGTAAGAAATTTGGATTTTCTTCCAGTGACACCAGAAGCTCCTGGAAGCGTGTTATGCGAAGAAGGGATGTGATTCTATGTATTTGTCTGGGCCTTTTCAAGAACAAAATACCAAGATGGGATTAAATGTGCAGGAATTTATTTAGGGGAAGTGCCTGTTTGAGAGCAAGTAGAGAGGCAGAGAGCCAGAATAGGCGGGGAGAGCTGTTGAACTTCAATGCAGGTGTGATCCTGAGTGAGGGAGGAGACAGGGAGAGAAGGCCGGATGGCAGGATGCCTGGGTGCCATGCGGACTAAGGAAGACCCAGGAAAGCCATGGGGAGGCCTGGAGCTGTCAGAGGAACTCCGTGTCTCCCTGAACAGACCTGCCTCAGTGTCCTTGTCAGTTTCAGACGCTGGCTGAAATGAGGTCCCCAGGAACCACGGCCCATGGAAGATGTGGTCGCCCAGGAGATACAGGGCTGCTTCAGAGTCCAGCAGCTGGGCCCCCGGTTCACTGTGTTCCTTGCAGTTGTTGGTCTAGAGACATATCCTCATCTTACCTTTCCAAATTACATTTTATTTTTTATAAGTCTTTTTTGAATTTGTTACAATATTGCTTTGGTTTTACCTTTTGGCTTTTTGACCATGAGGCCTGGGGGATCTTAACTCCCCAACCAGGGATCGAACCTGCACCCCCTGCACTGGAAGGTGAAGTCTTAGCCACTGGGCCACCAGAGAGGTCGTCAACTTGCATTCTAGACTTGCACAGGGCCTATGCTAAGGAGCCCAGCTGGGAAGGTGGACGAGAGGCATGCTGATGACCACTGAAAATTCTGGCCCTGAAGGCCCAGGCAGGAGGGGCTGAGTGGGCGACCCAGATGGAACTTGGTGGGAGGCCAGACAGAGGTGTGTGCCTCCCAGTGAGTCAGGCCCCACCTGGCTCCTTCCCTGCCCGCCCAGCCTACGACACCCCCTAGGTCCCCTGTCTCCCCGGAGGAAGTTAGGCCTGTAGCCCGGCTTCCTGCTATTATGCCATTTTTACAGCCTGGACTTGATTTAGGTGTTACCCTTATGGCTAAGAATATGCCCTGACACTTGAAAGGAACTTTTATTATTGTCCTAATTTGTGAAGAATTAGTTGTTGCTTTTTTTTTTTCTCTTTCCCTTCTCCCCTTTTTTCTCTGCAGGGTCAGGCTGGAGCCCTGTTATTGTTGTTAAATTTAGATCTGGAACTATATTGGGTCCGGCCTGGTGTCTCTGTGCTTTCACTTCTTAAAACAGGAAGGAAGGCCCCAGCTG
>NW_011495054.1:2779017-2788019 GCF_000754665.1 Bison bison bison
GCTGGGGGCTTTCGGAGCGCCAAGGAGCTGTTCTGAAGGCCTTGGGGGAAATGTGTGTCAGTGGAAATCACTAGAAATGCGTAGGAGGGACCGGATTCAGAGAGTGTCTTTGCGTGGTTGAGTTGAAAAAAAATTTCCCCTGGACCTTGTGAATATCCCAGTGAGCCAGACCGCCTGTTTTGGTGGGTGGGAGCCTTACTGAGGGGGTTCACAAAATCCCAGCTCTGCCACTTTCTAGCTGTATGATTTGGGACCGATAACATCTGCTCAGCTTCCTCCTTGCCTCAGTTTCCTCATCTGTAAAACGGGTATAGTGATGTTACCAACTGGTTGGCTTGAACAGCAGAAATGTATTCTCTCATAGTTCTGGGGACTACAAGCTGAAGATTAGGGCATCTTCAGGGCTTTGCTCCCTCTGAAAGCACCAAAGAAGGGCATGTTTCAGGCCTCTCTCTTAGCATTTAGTAGTTTCTTAGCTTGTGGCAGCATGACTTCCATCTTCACGTCGTATTGTCCCTGTGCGCATGCCCTGTGTCCAAATTTCCCCTTTTGATAAGGACACCAGTCATACTAGATTAGAGGCCCAGCTACTGCAGCATGATTTCATCTTAACTTATGATATCAACAGCACCCCTATTTCCAAATAGGCTCACAGTCTGAGGTTCTGTGGACTCAGAGGTTCTGAGGACTTCAGCTATGAAATTTGGGGTCGGGGTCATTATTCAACCCATAACGAGAGGCACCTTGTCATAAGGTGTTTTGTCCAACAAGCTGAACACAGCTAGTAAGTGGTAGGGCCAGGATTTGAGCCCTGGACCGTCAGATGCCATAGCTCATAGCCACAACCATGACACTGAAGGCAGCAGTGGACGTGGGCACTCAGAGCTGGGTCCCAGTGCTGTGTGCTTGGTTTCGAGTTGGCCTAGAAGGAGAGGATGGTTAAAGATATTGAAAGAGGAGATTAGAGGCAGGTGATGAACATCAGAAGGGCTGGCTCTTCCTTAACACACAAATGAAAGGAGAAAGTGCATCCCCTGAGAAGACAGCAAGAGGAAGGTGCAGAGTTGATGGCGATTGGAGGTGGCACTTCCCCTCCGCCACTCCATCCCCTCCTCCCCGCTTCCCTTCCCACGCCCTCCACCTGGAGAGTCCGCAGGAGCCAGCTGTCTTTTGAGGGGGAAAGGGGCTGTAAGAGGATGCTGAGAAGGGCAGAAAAACGGACTTTAGAGATTTCCCCTGCATGGCAAGACCTTCCCACCCCTCCGAAGGGTGGGGGTGATGCCCAAGCGGAGACATAAATATCTCTCACTCTTTTTCATAATTTAGGAGCCTGTCAGTCACTGGAGAGACCAAGCCAAGAGGCCTGATGATGGATGTGGAGTGATGCAGAAGGTGTCTGAGAACATGCAGAAAGGGAGCTCTGTAGTCCCGACTCCCTGGACCGCCCCCAGGTGACAGTTCTGATGTCACAGGGGACTGGCACACTTGGCATTGCCACCTCAAGCCTCCTGGCTGAGGGCTGTGCGAAGAGAGGCTAGGTGTCCAGCAGCATTCTAGATTTGGTTGTCATTGTTATTTCGTTGCTCGGTCGTGTCCAACTCTTTGTGACCCCATGAACTACAGCCCGCCAGGCTCCTCTGCCCTTGGGATTTTCCAGGAGAGTATACTTGAGTGGGTTGCCATTCCCTTCTCCAGGGGGTCTTCCCAACCCAGGGATCGAACCCAGGTTTCCTGCATTGCAGGCAGATTCTTTACCATCTGAGACAACAGGGAAGGGGTTTCCTATTTATCTAGATTTTACTGAGCATTTAGTTGAATCAGGCACTGCCCCTTTGAGTGATCGTATTTCATCCCCACCATCTCCAAGAAGTGGGTATTATTATTTCCTTTTTACAGATGAGGAAACTGAGGCTCAGCAATAAAATGCAAGAGCTAGGATTTGAACCTGGGTTGTTTGGCCTCAAAGCCTGTGTGATTCACCACTCTGAAAGTTCACATTCTTCTTCTTCTTTTAAATTGGAGGATAGTTCTTTACGATGTTGTGTTAGTTTCTGTTGTACAACAGTGTGAGTCGGCTATACACATACTTCTATCCCTTCCCTTGTGGGCCTCCTTCCCGCCCCTCCCGCATCCCACCGCTCTAGGTCTTCCCAGAGCACTGAGCTGAGCTCCTGATGCTTTATAGCAGGTTCCCGCCAGCTATTTATTTTACACATGGTATGAAAGTCCACTTTCTGAAGGTAGGAAACTTCCAGTTCATCTCAGCAATCTCTTGCCCTTCTCCAAATAGCTTTTCTCTGAGCAGAAGCCCAACATCTCCTAGGAAAGCCACGATTTGCATTTCAGGTACCTTCACCTTCTCTGTCAGCAGCCCGCATCAAGACCGAGTCCCCATGATTTTTTGCCCTTAATGGACAACCGTAGTGGCTTATTGATGGGTCTCTCAGCACTCAGTCTTGCCTTCTGTCTGTCCATTCCGCATAGAGCAACCAGGGTGTCCCTGAAGTAACACAGATCTGGCGAGTGCCTCAGCAAATTAAAGCAGAATAACTATTTGTTGTTCAGTTGTTCAGTCATGTCCAACTCTTTGTGACCCCTTGGACTGCAGCATGCCAGGATTCCTTGTCCTTCACTATCTCCCATAGTCAGCTCAAACCCATGTTCATTGAGTCAGTCATGCCATCCAACCATCTCATCCTCTGCCATCCCCTTCTCCTCCTACCTTCAATCTTTCCCAGCATCAGGGTCTTTCCCAATGAGTCAGTTCTTCGCATCAGGTGGCCAAAGAATTGGAGCTTCAGCATCAGTCCTTCCAATGAATATTCAGGGTTGATTTCCTTTAGGATTGACTGGTTTGATCTCCTTGCAGTCCAAGAATAACTATATGATATAGCAATTCTGGTTTTAGGTATCTACTCCAAAGAATTGAAAGCAGAGTGTTGGGCTGACATTGGCACACCCTTGTCCATAGCAGCGTTATTCACAATAGCCAAAAGGTGCAAACAACCTCAGGATCAATTGACAGATGAACAGACAAACAAAATATGGTCCATTCATACTGGAATAATATTCAGCCTTGAAAGGAAGGGAGTTCTGACACACTCTACAGTGTGGATTAGCCTTGAGGACAGTATGCTCCATGAAGTAGTCCAGTCACAAGATGATAAATTCTGCATGATTCCACTTCTAATGGGTGTCCGGAGGAGTCAGATTTACAGAGACAAAGTGTAATGGTGGTTGCCAGGGGCAGGGGAGAGAGGAAGCAATGAGTCAGTGAGGCAATGCAGACCCTTTTTTTTTTTTTTTCAGGGGAAGATCCCCTGGAAAAGGGAATGGCAACCCACTCCAATATCCTTGCCTGGAGAATCCCACGGACAGAGGAGCCTGGCAGGCTACAGTCCATGAAGTCACAATGAATAGGACATGACTGAGCAACTAACACACACACACACACACACACACACATTCCATTGTATGAGTAGACCACAGTTGGCTTATCCATTCAGTTTCTTCCATGTTTTAGCTATTGTGAATAATGCTGCTGTGAGCATGGGTGCATTCATCATGCAGTTTTGAGAGTTAGCCGTGTGTGGTTTCTCGGACTGAAGTCATGCATGGGTGCATTCATCCATCTACTTGTTCATTGAGCAATGTGTCCAGTACTCACTAGGCCAAATGGGAACCCAACTCTGTTTCTTAATCCTGATGTGACCTCAGTTGGGTGCCTGAACTTCTCCAGCCTCTGTTTGTTTTTGTACAATGGGAGGTGGCAAGGACCCACCTCTGTGGCAATGCAGCAGGTGAAAATCAGCCCCGAGATCTTGCATGCCTGCTTCCTTCCCCTCTAAGCTGTCTGGCATGCCTGGAGAAGATCAGGGTCCATCTCTACCTATAGCTCAGTCTTTGGTCACTTCCAGATCTGACTGGCCTCCCTGCCCTAGAGGGCAAGGCCTGAGCAGGTAGACAAGCAAACAAACCTTGTGATGCCCTGGTCGGCCCAGGTGCCACCTGAGGCCAGATGCCTTCTGATGAGATGCTGTGGGCTCCCTTGACCCCCAACCCCCTCAGTTATGCATCCCCACTGTGCAGCGCAGCTGGTCAAGGAAAGGAGACCAAGTCAAAGATCCCGGGCATTGATGAAGCAGAGATGAGTGGCCGCAGATGTTGGAGGTCAGGAATGCTTGTATTCTTGCTGAGGGTGGAGGAGGAAAGACACTCTTGTAAGCTGCCCTTCTCAGCCCTCCCTGGCTCCTTGAGGGGCCGCCCATCCGCCTGGAAGGCTTCCTTTCAACATTCCTCTGCATTCTGGGCTCCCACTGGGCAGGAAGCAACTGCCCCCTCAACCCCCCAGGACATCTCAGCTGGCACTGTCATTTAGCCTGATTCCCAGAGACCCCCAGGGACAGAGGAAGGGGGCAGGCAGAGGGGTCTCCTCTGTTGCTTGTGGACGAGGCGGGCAGAGAGCTGAGTCTCAGGAATGTCATCCTGTTGGCTCTCTCTCCTTCTCCCCTGGGAGAGAATGTCTGTCAAAGAGAAACAGACCAACAAAAACAGCCAAACACACAAAACCTCCCTTCTGACTGGAAATGCCTCAAACCAAATATAGGCTTCCTTCCTTCTGCTGCACTTTGCTTTATGGTGCTTCACAGATAACTTTGTTTTTTACATACTGAAGGTTGGTGGCAACCCTGCATCGAGCAAACTCTATTATGCCATTTTTCCAACAGCATTTGCTCACTTCCTGTCTCTGGGTCATACCTGGGTAATTCTTGCAATATTTCAAACTTTCATGATTACTGTATTTGCGATGTATTTCATAAAGTACTGTGTTTGCGATGGTGATCTGTGACCAGTGATCTTTGATGTGACAACTGCAACAAGACTATGCCTGGCATCACCGTTGGGTACCCATCCTTCACCCCTGCTTGAATGTGAGCTCCTTGTGAGCAAGGATCCAGTTCTATTTGCCTGTGTCTCCCCAACACCTGGACCCCAGTCAGTGATCCATAAATGCCTCCAGAAAGGAATTCTCAAGAGTGGCAGGAAGAAGGATGGAGTCACGAGGCACAAGTTGCCCTTGGAAGAAAGGGCCAGGTTTAGCATCTTTGGGCGTGATTGTTCTTATGCAGGATTCTAGAGCTTCAGTCTTCTTTCAATGGACTCTTCTCCCCTTTTTATCATTTAGAAATGTTATTCTGGGAGAGGGGTCTGTAGGCATCACGAGACTGCCAACTTGGTCTCCAACACTGACACGTAAGGGGCTATTCTGGCTGTGGACACCCAGCCTTCCTCCTTCTGTGTCAGCTTCTAGTGAGGGGAGAAATGTCTGTCCCTATAGACTGGTGACCTTCCAGGAGAGACTGGGTGGGAGGAATGGAACCTGGGGTCTCCTGCTCCCCTTTCCTCTCTTCTCCCTGCCCCCACTTCCTTCTCCCTTCCCTCCTTACCCCTGTCTCTCCACCTCCATCCCGGTCTCTCTCTCTGCCTCCTCTTTCCTTCTTTTATAGTATTTATCTATTTGGCTGCACCAGGTCTTAGTTTAGGCACATGGGATCTTTAGTTGTGGCATGCAAACTCTTAGTTGTGGCCTGTGGGATCTAGTTCCCTGACCAGGGCTTGAAGCTGATACCCCTGCACTGGTAGTATGGAGTCTTAACCACTGGACCAGCAGGGAAGTCTCCTGCCTTTCTCTTTCTTAGTATTGCTCCCTGTCTGTCTCTGTCTTTTATTTCCCTTCTCTCTGTCCTTCCCTTCTCCCTCTTTCTCTCTCTCTGAATATTTGTGGACATTGCTTTCTTTACCTGTGAGTGTATGATGCCTGGACAGTCAGGGATTCCCTTTGTGTGTGTATCTGCCTGGATGGCCCTGCTCCCTCTCGTTGTTTATGGAACATGATATATATTTGTACACCTGGTAGTCGGCGTGTTCTCTTTGGGGCCCCAGAAGTCTGTGTGTGTCTGTGTGTGTCGGAAATATGGGTTTCCTATTTGTGTTTATCTGTGTGCTCTGGTGTCTGTGTACACCTTGATGGTTTGAAGATTCTGAGTGTGCTCCTGGATATTTCCCTCTGTCTCTGTGTTTGTTTCTGCCTGCTCCCTTGGAGGCTTGCATTTCTCTGGGGTATGATACCTGATGGTCCATGCTCTCCTCCCTCCCCCAAAGGATGTGATCCTTCGTGTGTAACCCCCCAGAGGGGTGTGTATTTATCCCTCACCTCCTCTCCAAGAAACCAGGGTTTTCCCACCATCGCAAATCCATGAACTTTTCAAATTGATGCCCACAGGTTAAACCTTCATGATCTAGACCAGAGGTTGGCAGACTTTTCCCTGAGGGGTCAGACGGTAAGTGTTTTAGGCTTTGTAAGCCCTGTGGTTGCTGTCACAACACTCACCTCTACTTTTGTAAAGTCTCAGCAAATACTACACATGATACAGAAATGAGTAAGTGTGATTGTGCTCTCATAAAACCAAATTTGTGGACACTAAAATTTGAATTCCATACAATTTTCACCTGTGAAAGGATAGTCTTCCTTGTATTGTTTGTAACCATTTAAAAGGGTGAAAACTATTCTTAGCTCATGAGCCATACAAAAATAGATGGTGGACTGGATTTGGTTCACAGGTTGTAGTGTCCAGATCCTCTGTCTACTGAAATCAAAGTGGCCTCCTGCCTGTGGCCTCTACCTGGCTTGAGAAAGTCATGTGTCAGAGGCGACCGAGTTAGCACCTGAGCCTTTCCAGGGGGCCAGGACACTAACCTTGGATCCCTACAGGCTGCGATCACCCATCTCTGAGGCTTTGTTGAGGGTCCCCATGGCTGGGCTTTGAGGCAGAGGTCTTGATAGCTGAAGACCTCATGTTGAGAGCAGAGTGAGCAGATCACCTATACTTGAGTCCCAGCATGACTCCCTACCAGCCTAATGACTTTGGACAAATGATGTCCCCTTTCTGAGCCTCAGTTTCCTCATCTGTAAAATGGGGCTCTTAATCATACCTTTGCCCTAGGGCTATTGTGCCACCTCAAAGACACAGCAAGCATACACTGAGCATGACTCCTTGTGAACATGAAATGCATGGGAACGTCGGCCTCACCTGTGATGATTCCTGAGCGCAGTGAATCCCCGAAGAGGGGAGCAATGATTTCTGCCAAACTGGTCTGGGCCCTTGGGATGCTGCTTTGCTGTGGTTCTCAGGCTCTTAGGTTACCTAGAAATGTAACCCCTGGTATTTCTCTTAGATTCCCCAGATAAAAATCTGGGTAATTACTACCTTTGTCCTTTTACTGAGCTATTTCAGTGGCTGGTGTTTTAATACTAGAGCAATTATCTGTTAGAAATACTGGCCTCTGGGTTCCTGTAGCCTCACTTTTCCGGGGTGGCAGATAGGGGTATCTTTCTGCTCCCCTAACTCCCCAGGGATGAGAAACAAGGAAGGTGAAGGGTCACTGAGAGATCCTTCTTGGGGATGATGTGAGCAGGTTGGGGGAAGCTGCCCTCAGAAGTAAACCCGCAAACGTGCTCCTGCGAGGACAGCTTTCTTTCTTTTTTAAAAAAAGGTTTATTTATTTGGCTTCATCAGGTCTTCATTGTGGCATGTGGGCTCCAAAGTGCATGGACTCTGTAGCTTGAGGCACGCTGTGGGCTCCAGCTGTGGTGTGCATGGACTCTGTAGCTTGAGGCACGCTGTGGGCTCCAGCTGTGGTGTGCAAGCTCTAGCTGTGGTGTGCAAGCTCACTAGTTGCTGTGTGCAGGCTTCATTGTCCCCTAGCACGTGGGATCTTAGTTCCCTGACCGGACATCAAACCTGAGTCCCCTAAATTGCAAGGCGATTCTCAACCACTGGACTGCCGGGGAAGTCTCTACTTATGATGGCTTCCTCTTGACGTCCTTCAAACTGCGACGTTGTAACCCGGTTTCCCATTCCACGGATTTAATGACATTTCCACTTAACTCGTGACTTTTTACTTTGGAAATACCATTGTCCACCATGTAGCAGAGCAACCAGATCGCCTGAGCTCAGGGACCAGTACTAACTTGGAAAATCTATTTCACTCAGACAAAGTTTCCCCCAAATTTCCTTCTATTGTGTCACTATCCTGCTCAACAAACTTCAGTGGCTCCTTGCTACCCCGAGGGCTAAATATTAGTACCTTATCCAGAGGCCTTCCCAGGTGGTGCAGAGGAAAAGAACCCGCCTGCCAACACCAGAGATGCAGGAGAAGACGGTTCGATCCTTGGGTCGGGAAGATCCCCTGGAGTAGGAAGTGGCAACCCGCTCCAATATTTTTGCCTGGAAAATTCCATGGACAAAGGAGCCTGGCAGGCTGCAGTCCATAGAGTTGCATAGAGTCAGACATGACTGAGCACATACACACACACACTTCTTACCTAGAATTCAAGGCTTTCCATGATGTGGTTGGACCTACAGTGTCCAACCCTTTGTCCGTCTGTGGCCGCCCTGCCCCTCTAGTCTTGCCTCCTCTCTGCCCCACCATGCCACGGCTTCCAGTTCCCTGGGCACAAAATGCCTGCCCCACTTCTGCCCTATCTGTCCTAACTTGTCCTACCTGTTCCACTCGCTAGTGGCACAGCCTTGAGAAAGGTGCTTTGCCTCTTGCATCAAGCTTTACATCTGAAAGAGAGGGATCATGAAATGACAAACTTAGAATGCTGTATCCACGAGTCAATAAAATACTACCTGTTAAGGGCAGAGCTTGGTGCCTGGTTCAGCTCACAGTTAGCGGCCCCTGCTCTTGCTAGAGCCGCAGCACTGTTTATAATAGCCAGGACATGGAAGCAACGTAGACGCCCATCAGTAGATAAATGGATAAGAAAGCTGTGGTACATATACACAATGGAGTATTACTCAGCCATTAAAAAGAATACATTTGAATCAGTTCTAATGAGATGGATGAAACTGGAACCTATTATACAGAGTGAAGTAAGCCAGAAAGAAAAACACCAATACAGTATACTAATGCTATATATGGAATTTAGAAAGATG
>NW_011495054.1:2788119-2792304 GCF_000754665.1 Bison bison bison
GGGGAGATTTGGGAGAATAGCATTGAAACATGTATAATATCATGTATGAAACGAGTCACCAGTCCAGGTTCAATGCACGATACTGGATGCTTGGGGCTGGTGCACTGGGACGACCCAGAGGGAGGGTATGGGGAAGGAGGAGGGAGCAGGGTTCAGGATGGGGAACACAGGTATACCTGTGGCGGATTCATTTCGATATTTGGCAAAACTAATACAATATTGTAAAGTTTAAAAATAAAATAAAATTAACAAACAAACAAATAAAAAAGAAAATACCACTTCCCCGACCTCCCAGGCTTATCTTGCTTCCTTACAGCTCCATGGACAGCCATCTCCGTGAAGCTCCATCTAGCAACAAGGTGCCATGAACATTTTCCTAGCCTGCAAAGCAGGCGCACTAGTCCCTTCTTGCTTAAAGACATTTCCTTTTGAGAGCAAGTTGGGGTGTCAATTACAGCCTCTGAAAGCCCTCATTAACGTGTCTTATTCCTGTAAGATGTCTTTGCATGACCCCTGAGCCGCCATCATGATTCAGAACCTGGGTTGAAAGTTCCTGAATTCCATTTCTAAGATCAGCCTCGTGAAGCAGGAAGGTCATTGCCAAGGTCTTTGGAAGAGAAAGCTAGGAACAGTTGTTCCCAGGAAATATTCCAGCTTTGCTGGATCCTGAGGAATAAAAAGGAGGAAAGGAAAATGTTTTATGAAGTATAATGGTTCTTTTCAGGCATACTCAGCGTTAGAGTCTGCAAAACAATTACTTTCAAGTTACATTCCTCAATTAAGACTCTAGCATCACCGTGAAGTAAGTACTGTTGGTGCAAACTGTAGCTCAGAGAGGTTAAGTGAATTGTCCTGGCTCACACAGCAGGTTAGTGATGAAAATGAAGCTTGAACAGAAATCATCTTCTTCTCAATACAGCCACTTTCTATTAGTCTGGACTTCCTGTGGCAAGAACCGCACTTTTTAGTTGAACACATGTCCACCTATCATAAAAAAGCTACATTTTCCCTTTTCACTCACAGTCAGTGATATGACATGCTCTGGCCAAAGAAATAAAAGCAGAACTGACTTGTGGGTCTTGTAGGAAGATGGCTTAAAGGGAGGTAACCCAGGTAGGAGAAGCCTATTTCCCTGTCTGCCTTCTTTCTTCCTTCTTTGCGGCTATAACTTGAGTAAAGTGATGGCTGCAGCTTCAGCAGCTATTTTGAACCATGAAGCAATCATGAGACTTGATCACCTACTAGAAAGCAGTACAGAAAGTTGAGTTTTGTGTCCCTGATGTCACCACTCACCCGCCTTATTAGCCTTGAACAACTACCCCTCAACTTCTGTTAGATGCTAGAGATATAAACTTCTACTTCATTTAACTCACTTTTGCGTTGATTTTTCTGTCAGTTGCAGCCTTCTTTCTCCTACATGTGCTCTGACTCAGACTCTTTTTATATGTCCTTATGACATCCTCTATGTCCCTTTCATTATACTCATCACAGTCAAATTGCATTATTTATTTTACAGTTGTTATTATTTAATCTATTGGGCTCCCCTTGTGGCTCAGCTGGTAAAGAATCTGCCTGCAATGCGGGAGACCTGGGTTTGATACCTGGGTCGGGAAGATCCCCTGGAGAAGGGAAAGGCTACCCACTCTAGTATTCTGGCCTGGAGAATTTCATGAACTGTATAGTCCATGGGGTCACAAAGAACTGGACACAACTGAGAGACTTTCACTTTCACTTATTTAATCTACGCTTCCCAAAGTATGCAGTTCCATGAAAGCAGGGACTGTGGTCTTTCCTATTTGTTGCTACTTCTTACCATGTGGCAGAGGGCTAGGCTAGAGGAGGCACTGATGATTATTTATAGAATGAGCAAATATTTCTTGCTCGGAGTCCCTGCAGCAGGTCCCAGTCAGTTAATGCAGGGGAAGAGCTGCCTATTTTTTCCTTTCAGCCTGCCACACTCATATTTTCTCTCTCTGGGTGGATTCCTTAAAAAAATTTTTTTTTAATTAGTTTATTATTTTTGGCTGCCCTGGGTCTTCATTGCTGTGCATGGACTTTCTCTAGTTGCAGCAAACAGGGGCTTCTCTCTAGTTGCGCAGGCTTCTCACTGCAGTGACTTCTCTTGTGGAGCATGGGCTTTCGGGCATGCAAGCTCAGTGGTTGTGGTGCATGGGCTTAGATGCCCTATAACATATGGCATCCTCCTGGACCAGCGGTCTAACCTGTGTCCCCTGCATTGGCAGGTGGACTCTTAACTTCTGGGCCACTATTTGCATTCCTTTTGCCTACAAATGCTGCAACTATCAGGAGAACCAACCCAGCTGGAGAAAGTAAAATTCAGTGCACACAAAACACATTCCTCTTTGTCTTTAAGTCTGTGTTATGTGTCTTCTAAGCCACTTCCGTGTTCAGCTATGAGAATGTATCCAAGAAAAATGAGAATCTAAAAGGAGGGTTTCTTTTTCTGATGCACTTTTACTCCTCCATGAAGAAGCAAGGTGAACTTTGGGTGGAGTGAAGGGAGAGGAGTGTAGGATTTACTGAGCTCACAGCACTCGCATCATGACTGAGATGCGCCATCTGAAGTCAATGTCATCTACCTCTATGTCTTAAATCCACCACTTTCTGCCTGTGTGACCTCAGGAAGTCCGCTGACCTCTCTGAGCTTTGATTTTCTCACCTGCAAAACGGAAATGGTTAGAGTTCGCACCTCCTAAGTTCTTTGCGAGGATTCAGTGAGGGAACGAGAGTGCAAGACATAGCACAGAGTAAATTCCTCTAAACAGGGAACTCTTTTTTATGTTTCTATTTACTGTAATCCACTTAGGAAGCCTTGCTGCTGCGACTGTTTGGTGACTCTGATCCCATTCTGGCGTTTTTGAAACCTTCCAGATGGGCTGCAAATTGACTGTGATGGATGATGGCGCCAAATTGGGAAGAAATAATTCATTCTCTACCATTTGAGAGGATGATGCAAAGTGCTTGTATCTAGCCTGTCTCCCCCTCCCCACATAAATTTCTCTTATTCTCTTAGCAGGTGTCCATTATTCTCTTGCCATGCGTCTATACAAGCAGGTCTGGTTTTATCAAAGTGCAGAGAGAGCTTGATGTTTGAGCTGGGGAGCGCCTACAAGAATCTTTTAATAGACTGGTTTTCATGCAGCCTTGTGGATGGCAAAGGGCTAATCCTTTTACCAGATTCTAAGTTGAAAGGTACTTCTCTGGTGGCGCTAGTGGTAAAGAACCTGCCTGCCAATACAGGAGATATAAGAAACGTGGGTTCAATCCCTGGGTCAGGAAGATCCCCTGGAGGTGGACAGGGCAACCCACTCCAGTATTCTTGCCTGGAGAATACTAAGGATAGAGGAGCCTGGTGGGCTACAGTCCAGGGGTTCACAAAGAGTTGGACACGACTGAAGCGACTTAGCACACGCACACGCAAGCTGAAAGCACTCATGTGGGTTTAGTGCGATACCTAAACATCTATCATTTGCTTTGCAGATTCTTCTGTTTCTAAGTGGCTCCTGCCTGCATTTTGCTCAGAATCAAATCCAATGGAAGTGTGTAGAATAAGGGGGCTGGACATCTTGGCCTTTCTAGAACTCCAGGTCTTCAGCTGTGCAGGTTACCCAATAGCAGATAGTGGTACCCAACTGATGCTGGCAAAAGCATCTGAGGACTAACATGGTGAAACCCAATGGTTACCTGGCAGTGGCCAATGGGAGTTCACAGCACTGAGCTGAGAAAATCATAGCAGCCAATAAGCTGACAGTTTGTTTTTAGTTGAGGTTAAATTCATATACCATACAATTAGCCATTTAAACATATACAATTCAGGAGATGCCGAAGATGGCGGAGGAGTAGGACGGGGAGAACACTTTCTCCCCCACAAATTCATCAAAAGAGCATTTAAACGTTGAGTAAATTCCACAAAACAACTTCTGAATGCCGGCAGAGGACATCAGGCACCCAGAAAAGCAATCCAACTCTTCGAAAGGAGGTAGGAAAAAATATAAAAGACAAAAAAAGAGACAAAAGAGGGAGGGACGGAGTTCCGTCCCGGGAAGGGAGTCTTAAAAAGAGAGAAGTTTCCAAACACCAGGAAACCTTCTCACTGCCGAATCTGTGCCGAGCTTTGGAAGCACAGAGGGCAACATAACCGGAAGAAAAAATAAATAAACAATT
>NW_011495054.1:2793760-2794948 GCF_000754665.1 Bison bison bison
AAGGTTTAACAAGGACCTAGAAGAAATAAAAAAGAGTCAATATATAATGAATAATGCAATAAATGAAATTAAAAACACTCTGGAGGCAACAAATAGTAGAATAACAGAGGCAGAAGATAGGATTAGTGAATTAGAAGATAGAATGGTAGAAATAAATGAATCAGAGAGAATAAAAGAAAAACGAATTAAAAGAAATGAGGACAATCTCAGAGACCTCCAGGACAATATTAAACGCTCCAACATTAGAATCATAGGGGTTCCAGAAGAAGACAAAAAGAAAGACCATGAGAAAATACTTGAGGAGATAATAGTTGAAAACTTCCCTAAACTGGGGAAGGAAATAATCACCCAAGTCCAAGAAACCCAGAGAATCCCAAACAGGATAAACCCAAGGCGAAACACCCCAAGACACATATTAATCAAATTAACAAAGATCAAACACAAAGAACAAATATTAAAAGCAGCAAGGGAAAAACAACAAATAACACACAAGGGAATTCCCATAAGGATAACAGCTGATCTTTCAATAGAAACTCTTCAAGCCAGGAGGGAATGGCAAGACATACTTAAAATGATGAAAGAAAATAACCTACAGCCCAGATTATTGTACCCAGCAAGGATTTCATTCAAGTATGAAGGAGAAATCAAAAGCTTCTCAGACAAGCAAAAGCTGAGAGAATTCTGCACCACCAAACCAGCTCTCCAACAAATACTAAAGGATATTCTCTAGACAGGAAACACAAAAATGGTGTATAAATTCGAACCCCAAACAATAAAGTAAATGGCAACGGGATCATACTTATCAGTAATTACCTTAAACGTAAATGGGTTGAATGCCCCAACCAAAAGACAAAGACTGGCTGAATGGATACAAAAACAAGACCCCTACATATGTTGTCTACAGGAGACCCACCTCAAAACAGGGGACACATACAGACTGAAAGTGAAGGGCTGGAAAAAGATTTTCCATGCAAATAGGGACCAAAAGAAAGCAGGAGTAGCAATACTCATATCAGATAAAATAGACTTTAAAACAAAGGCTGTGAAAAGAGACAAAGAAGGTCACTACATAATGATCAAAGGATCAATCCAAGAAGAAGATATAACAATTATAAATATATATGCACCCAACACGGGAGCACCGCAGTATGTAAGACAAATGCTAACAAGTATGAAAGGAGAAATTAA
>NW_011495054.1:2795108-2796575 GCF_000754665.1 Bison bison bison
ATGGAGAGATCACAACAGACAACACAGAAATACAAAGGATCATAAGAGACTATTATCAACAATTATATGCCAATAAAATGGACAACGAGGAAGAAATGGACAAATTCTTAGAAAAGTACAACTTTCCAAAACTCGACCAGGAAGAAATAGAAAACCTTAACAGACCCATCACAAGCACAGAAATTGAAACTGTAATCAAAAGTCTTCCGGCAAACAAAAGCCCAGGTCCAGATGGCTTCACAGCTGAATTCTACCAAAAATTTAGAGAAGAGCTAACACCTATCCTGCTCAAACTCTTCCAGAAAATTGCAGAGGAAGGTAAACTTCCAAACTCATTCTATGAGGCCACCATCACCCTAATACCAAAACCTGACAAAGATCCCACAAAAAAAGAAAACTACAGGCCAATATCACTGATGAACATAGATGCAAAAATCCTAAACAAAATTCTAGCAATCAGAATCCAACAACACATTAAAAAGATCATACACCATGACCAAGTGGGCTTTATCCCAGGGATGCAAGTATTCTTCAATATCCGCAAATCAATCAATGTAATACACCACATTAACAAATTGAAAAGCAAAAACCATATGATTATCTCAATAGATGCAGAGAAAGCCTTTGACAAAATTCAACACCCATTTATGATAAAAACTCTCCAGAAAGCAGGAATAGAAGGAACATACCTCAACATAATAAAAGCCATATATGACAAACCCACAGCAAACATTATCCTCAATGGTGAAAAATTGAAAGCATTTCCTCTAAAGTCAGGAACAAGACAAGGGTGCCCACTTTCACCATTACTATTCAATATAGTTTTGGAAGTTTTGGCCACAGCAATCAGAGCAGAAAAAGAAATAAAAGGAATCCAAATTGGAAAAGAAGAAGTAAAACTCTCACTATTTGCAGATGACATGATCCTCTACATAGAAAACCCTAAAGACTCCACCAGAAAATTACTAGAACTAATCAATGATTATAGTAAAGTTGCAGGATATAAAATCAACACACAGAAATCCCTTGCATTCCTATACACTAATAATGAGAAAACAGAAAGAGAAATTAAGGAAACAATTCCATTCACCATTGCAACAAAAAGAATAAAATACTTAGGAATATATCTACCTAAAGAAACTAAAGACATATATATAGAAAACTATAAAACACTGGTGAAAGAAATCAAAGAGGACACTAATAGATGGAGAAATATACCATGTTCATGGATTGGAAGAATCAGTATAGTGAAAATGAGTATACTACCCAAAGCAATTTATAGATTCAATGCAATCCCTATCAAGCTACCAACAGTATTCTTCACAGAGCTAGAACAAATAATTTCACAATTTGTATGGAAATACAAAAAACCTCGAATAGCCAAAGCGATCTTGAGAAAGAAAAATGGAACTGGAGGAATCAACCTACCTGACTTCAGGCTCTACTACAAAGCCACAGTTATCAAGC
>NW_011495054.1:2796675-2797438 GCF_000754665.1 Bison bison bison
TATGGACACCTTATCTTTGACAAAGGAGGCAAGAATATACAATGGATTAAAGACAATCTCTTTAACAAGTGGTGCTGGGAAATCTGGTCAACCACTTGTAAAAGAATGAAACTAGAACACTTTCTAACACCATATACAAAAATAAACTCAAAATGGATTAAAGATCTAAACATAAGACCAGAAACTATAAAACTCCTAGAGGAGAACATAGGCAAAACACTCTCCGACATACATCACAGCAGGATCCTCTATGACCCACCTCCCAGAATATTGGAAATAAAAGCAAAAATAAACAAATGGGACCTAATTAAACTTAAAAGCTTCTGTACATCAAAGGAAACTATTAGCAAGGTGAAAAGACAGCCTTCAGAATGGGAGAAAATAATAGCAAATGAAGCAACCGACAAACAACTAATCTCAAAAATATACAAGCAACTCCTACAGCTCAACTCTAGAAAAATAAATGACCCAATCAAAAAATGGGCCAGAGATCTAAATAGACGTTTCTCCAAAGAAGACATACAGATGGCTAACAAACACATGAAAAGATGCTCAACATCACTCATTATCAGAGAAATGCAAATCAAAACCACTATGAGATACCATTTCACACCAGTCAGAACGGCTGCGATCCAAAAGTCCACAAATAATAAATGCTGGAGAGGGTGTGGAGAAAAGGGAACCCTCTTACACTGTTGGTGGGAATGCAAACTAGTACAGCCACTATGGAGAACAGTGTGGAGATTCCTTAAAAAACTGGAAA
>NW_011495054.1:2798043-2803945 GCF_000754665.1 Bison bison bison
GGAAGATTTGGGAGAATGGCATTGAAACATGTGAAATGTCATGTATGAAACGAGATGCCAGTCCAGGTTCAATGCACGATGCTGGATGCTTGGGGCTGGTGCACTGGGACGACCCAGAGGGAGGGTATGGGGAGGGAGGAGGGAGGAGGGTTCAGGATGGGGAACACATGTATAATTTTTTTTTAATTAAAATTGAATAAAAAAAAAAAGAAGAGAAAAAAAAAAAGAAACGAGATGCCAGTCCAGGTTCAATGCACGATACTGGATGCTTGGGGCTAGTGCACTGGGACGACCCAGAGGGATGGTATGGGGAGGGATGAGGGAGGAGGGTTCAGGATGGGGAGCACATGTATACCTGTGATGGATTCATTTTGATATTTGGCAAAACTAATACAATTATGTAAAGTTTAAAAATAAAATAAAATTTAAAAAAAAGAATATATGAAGAAAAAAAAAAAAACATATACAATTCAGAAAAGTTTGGTGCATTCACAATGTCGTGCAACCATAACCTCTGTCTAGTTCCAAGACATGTCATCAGCCCAAAAGAAAACCCATCCCATCCAGCAGTCACTTCCTATTTACACTTTCTGTCACTAGGGGTTTATCTATTCTGGAAATTTCTCATAAATGGAATTATACTGTATGTGGGGCTTCCTAGGAGGCTTAGTAGTAAAGAATCTGCCTGCCAATGCAAGAAATGTGAGTTGAATCCCTGGATCGGGAAGATCCCCTGGAGAAGGAAATGGCAACTCACTCCAGCATTCTCACCTGGAAAATTCCATGGACAGAGGAGCCTGGCGGGCTACAGTCCATAGGGTTGCAAAGAGTTGGACACGACTGAGCATGCTCACTGTATGTAACCTTTCGTATCTGACATGTTTCACTTAGCATCATGTTTCTCAGGCTCATCCACATTGTACTGTGTATCAGAACTTCATCAATTTTTATGAATGAATAATATTCTATTGTATGAAAATACCACATTATGTTTATCCGTTCATTCCTTAATGGACATGTGATAATGCTGCTATGAACATTCCAGTATGAAACGAGCATTTGTTAGAGTATCTGTTTTCAGTTTTTTTAGGGGTTATATCCTTAGCGATGGAGTTGCTGGCCTCTATGATAATTCTGTGTTTAACTTTTTGAGCAGTCGGCTGACCTGTTTTTATCCATGTGTGAGATACTCCTTTGAACTCTTCAAGAAACCTGGGGGCAAAGACAGCTCAGTACACACGCAGCTAAGCTCTTGCTTAAGCAAGTGAGAAGGGTAACTACAAAAGTTGGGGTAATTATTGTTAATGAAACTTTCTTTGATGCTGTAGGTACGCAGTAAATCTTTACACTGGATTTACAACAATTTCCATTCTGTACAAAGCACTTTCTATATTTCATTCTTCTTTGATTTCTCTTAGCAGTTGATAGTGGGTAGAGAGCTAGGAAATTTGTGCTAATTCTCCTGGGGAAACTATAGTTCGGGTGGAATGTCCTAAACCTGATCCTGTCATTTTACAGAGCAGGTGTTGGAGCAAATCTTGGGTGCGGGTAACTTATGGGGATTGTGGCGCTTTCTGGACCAATGCTGGCTGGAAAAGTTATCACGCGTGGCTCCTCAAAAGGTGCTAAAACCACCTGCTGGGAACATCTGAGTCTATAATTGTTGAGTCATGAGTAATTGCTTGACCTGGGAGGGCTTTCTCAGCCAAGACCCAATCCTGTTAGCTGAGATTTAGAAGTACCAAAACAAGTTCATGGGTGAGGGTCCTAGAAAAGGGACAAGATGAACATCTAGTCTCATCCCTGGCCTTCCCCAGTTTCCTTCCTTTAATTCCTATAAATTCCTTAAGGGCACGGACCATGTTTTCGCCATTTTTATCAGCAGTGATAAGCACGCAGCAGGTGCTTAATGACTATCTAGTGAATAAAGGAATGCACAGATTAATGGCTTTTCTTATCTCCTTCGAAGACCTTGGAGTAGTGAGAGAATAATGTAAAATACAGGGAACATCTGTATCTATCAGGAAGAGAAAGCTCTGTGCTTCCAAGGTTTGTTCCCACCACTGATTAGGCAAAACTCCAAGCACTCAGGTCTTCGCACCTGTTTCCACTACCTGGATGCTCTTCTCACAGGTATGGTACAGGCTCTCATATCCTTCACCCCTGTGCTCAAATACCAACTCAACCTGGAGGCTTTCCTGACCACCAATATAAAATAGCGTCCCGTAACCCTGTAAAACATTTGTCAGTTAGTATCTGTCACACCCAAAAGAATATATGTAACATCCATGTAATCATGCAAGCCTGATGATAAAAGAAACACCTGGAAACCCACCACTTATGAGCTAAAACACAGCTGTTTCTTTTCTCAATTAATTTTTTTGCATATAGTAGCTTTACAGTATGAGTTTCTGCTGTATAGCAAGTGAATCAGCTCTGCGTATTCATATATCCTGTTTTTGGATTTCCTCCCCATTTAGCTTGCCACAGGGCACTGAGTAGAGTTCCCTGTGCTTTACAGTGGGTTCTCATTAATTACCTGTTTTATACGTGCTGTGCTGTGCTGTATACTTAGTCACGCAATCGTATCTGACTCTTTGCGACTGCATGGACTATAGCCTGCCAGGCTTTTCTGTCCATGGGGATTCCCCAGGCAAGAATATTTGAGTGGGTTGCATGCCCTCCTCCAGGGGATCTTCCCAACCCAGCCATCGGACCCAGCTCTCTCACATTGCAGGTGGATTCTTTACCGTCTGAGCCATCAGGTAAACCCATGAACACTGGAGTAGGTAATCTTATCCCTTCTGGATCTTCCTGACACAGGAATTGAACCAGGGTCTCCTGCATTGCAGACAGTTTCTTTACCACCTGAGCTACCAGGGAAGCCCATTTTATACAGAGTAGTGTATATATGTCAGTCCCAATCTCCCAGTTCATCCCACCCATCCCTTTCCCCCCTTGATATCCATACATTTGTTCCCTATGTCAATACAGCTATTCCTGTTGGAGCTGCCTCTGCTCACTGCCCCAATCCCATTTCCCCTCAGGCCTCATTCTGCCCCAGCATAATCACTATGGTGGATTTTCACCCTTTGCCCAGATTTCTGTATTGTGTAGCATTTATCACTGCACAACATATTATATTTCTATTTGTTTGTGAACTTGCTATCTTTCTTCTCCCAAATTAAACTCCAAAAAGTACGAGGATGTTTTTCTGTTTGGTTCTTTATTATATCTACAGTGCCCAACACAGAATGAGCCCTGGATAAATATTTACTGAATAAATGAATGAATGAATGAACACATGAATGTTGGCTGTAGAAATTCTTTCTTATCCATGGTAGTCATTTCAAGGTGGAGGGTGAGGAGAAGCTATGCCTTGACTCTTCTTTAAGCCCTAAGCTCATGATCCCTGATGGTTCTTCCAGCTTAGGAAGGAGGACCAACCCAGTTCAGCTTTTCCGGGCCCCTTTGTTGCTGTGTGATGTTGGGACAGTCCATTTGGACTCATCTCTCTGTCGAATGAGAGGAATGATGGCATCTTCTGAATGAGGGCCACAAAGTCACTGCTGAATAAGCAACGGTCAGTTTTTATACTTAAGTTCTTCTCTAGAATTATTCTAGTGGAAGATGCTATGAGACAGTGTTTTGGTCAGCACCTGTGGCTCACTCTCCCTGTGATTCTATTCTGTAAGAAAGAGTTTTAGAAGAACTCTGTAGACAACATCTGACCTCTCCCTACCTCCCAGACTCCCATCCTCTAGTCTCTACACTTTCCCTGGCATCTTGGGGGTTGATCTACATAATTCATCACCGTTTCTGGGCACCCTAGTTTCCATGTGTCTATATATTGTGTTGTCCAAGAAATTCTCTCAATTTTTCCATAAGATGCTACTAAAAAATCCAAATGAACATTTGGCCAACCTGATGTATTCCATTTTTTTCCTGACAGTGTCTTCAGCCTCCTCCATACCTCCTCTTCCCTACACACATAAACCCGTGCTTTATTTGGTTACCTTGGTTACTCATCTCCAGCCTTCAAGACTCAACCTGGATACCACTGGAAGCGATTTCTCCTCACTGTACCCAGGCTGGGTTAGATGTCTCCACTGGGCTTCTCTCATTCTCCTCAATTCGATCATCCCCATTTTACTACATCATATTTATTATTTGCTGTTTCATTCAGGCTAGAAGCACTGTGTCCCCAGGATTGCCCTTCATCGCTGTGTCTCAGTATCCAGACTACAGAGATGTCCCGAGCAATGGTGAGGAGGGGATGTATGGTCAGATGACTTCTGTTCCATTTCATCACATGATAAAGATGGGGACCCCGAGACAAAGTGGTTTTCTGATCTTAATATGAGAAATAGCCATTCTTCTGAGACATTGGCTTGGTTTTGTGCAGGCTTGGGAATCATACAACTTTCTGATTCATCTTTCTCACACTGGCTGCCAGGAAGCTGAGAACCACACAAACACACACCTGGCAAATGGACAGGTCATCATGGACATACTTCCACCTCTTTCTCTGCTGTTTTAACCCTCAAACTCGATGGTCTTGTCTGTTTTTAGGGGGAAAAAATTGCCTAAATCAGCTATACTTTTGGTTATTTTTGTTGCATTTGATTTGTCATTGGAATTGGCCTTAAGGCATTCCAAGAGTAAAGGAAAAAATGAGCTACACGTCTGTGTTAGTTTATTTTTGCTGCTGTAACAAATTACCACACATGTATACAGTAGCTCAAAATAACACAAATCTACTGTCTATAGTTCTGAAATTCAGAACTCCAAAAAGGGTCCTATGAGACTCAAATTAAGGTCACAGCAGAGCTGTACTCTTTCTGGAGGCTCAAGAGAGAATCTGTTTCTTGTCTTATTAAAAAAACCTTTTTGGCCACACCACAAAGTATGTGGGATCTGGGTTCCTTGACCAGGGATCAAACCCACATCTCCTGCATTGGCATCATGGAGTCTTAACCGCTGGACTACTAGGGAAGTCCCTGCTTTTCTTTTTCGGTTCCCAGAGGACGCCTGAATACTCCAGTCACTCTGACCTCTACTTCCATCTTCATAGCTCCTTTCTCTGACTCTCCCTTTGAGAAGGACTTTTATGATTACATTTTGGGCTCATCTGGAGAATCCAGAATAATCTCATCTCAAAATCTCTAACTTAATCACTCTGGCACAGAGCTAATCTATTCACAAATCCCTGGGATTCCAGGCATTAGGAAGTAGATATCTGGGGGGGGGGCATTATTCCATGACTCTGCCCCCCACACCATCCAGTCAACCACCTAATTAATTATTTCTGATGTGAAAGCAACACAAGGTGATTCGGGATTTTCAGATCTTTTAAGGTCTGTCTTTAAAGATCTTTCAATAGGAACAATAACCAAAAATGAAACTTGCATTTTGGAAGCCCAATCTTTCCAGGGCAATTGGAATGTGATTCTAAGTGAGTTGAAAGGATAAATCCATTCCAAATCCATGTCTCAGTGGCCTCCTCCCTTGCCGTTCTCCTCCCTCCCTCCTTTCTTCTCTTAAGCGCTTAAGAAACTCCCCCCTTAGATGAAAACCTGTGAGGTTTCCCAAGCACATGCCCTGAAGCTGACACCTCTCTTGGTGATTTCGAAGCGCTGCTGACTCCCAGTTTTAATTAACCAGCTGAAGACGTGTTGTCTTGGCAGAAAGTCTAAGATTTTGAAATAAGTTCTTGACAATTCAGCTCCCAAGGGAAAGCCCAGCCTGCCTTTCTGGTTTGCCGTGTTTGAACCTCCTTTTGATGACTCTGTGAAAGTCTGACCTTCTCGGGTACTGTCAGGAACAATTGGCCCTTCTCCCTCCCGTGATTTTCTTCCTATGAATGCTCCCTGGTCACCCTCGGCAACCTTCCTTCCCCCCC
>NW_011495054.1:2804045-2819885 GCF_000754665.1 Bison bison bison
GCCTAGGCTTACTTGCTCTGTTGAATCTAGTCACTCCAATCGATCAAGCAGATATTTCTAGATGTTGTAATCATATTCCAGGCCCCACTGGGAACATAAAGCATTGTACATCGTCTCTATTCCTGTACTACTAATTCCAGGCACTGCTGTGATGCAGAAATCCAGTGGTTCATTTTGCAAACAAAAAGCTTAACAACTCTATATTTCTCTTAAAAGGTCATGCTTTTCCAGACTTTGCCTAAAGAGTCCCTAAAGAGGAAAGTTTGGGGGCAGAGTTTGGTTTGAATCTCTTGCATCACTTGTTAGGTATATAAACTTAGCAAATTACCAGAACCCATAAATTCAAGTTCCTTTATCTGGTGGTGGAATGGAGGCATGCACACACACACACGCACATGCACACGCACACGGGCATGCTACACACCAGGCCAGGTTTCTATGAGAGCAAAAATATATTCCCGATACTTAACACCTACTACAAAAGTATAATCAGAGAAGCATGGACAAGTAGGGGCAGGGGCAGTGGTGTGACTACATCCAGAATGACTGAGTTCATTAACCAGCCATATATTAGGACTTGTCTTTCCCATATCTCAGTTTCCTCATCAGTAAAATGGCCATAATAATGTTACCTCAAGAGTTGAGAGTTTGAATTAATTCATACCTGGCATATACACTAATAGTTATTATTCTCATTATGATTCTGTAAGCTGGATGTAGTCACTAGACATCTATGCAAAGGGTTGGGTGGCTGAGATTCAGTGAACGTGAATTGTCATTGTCATAGACTCTTGTTCTGGACACTTGGGAATGATTTTGAGAAAATGATATCATGGTTAGTGTGTAAGATTGGTACAGAAGACTTCAATTTGCTAATGTAAAATGGTGGGAATGTTCAGGGGAGTTTTCATACAGATGTAAATCAACTGGCACAAAATGCTTTAGGACCACAGTTAAGGCGTCTGAATTAGATACTGAGGCAGAGATAAAGAATTACATCCATGCTGTAGAGAAAAATGTAGGGGTATCAAGGGGGAAAGGGAGGTGGGTGGGATGAACTGGGAGGTTGGGATTGACATATATGCACTATTGATACTATGTATAAAATAGATAACTAACGAGAACCTACTGCATAGCATAAAGAACTCTATTCAATGCTCTGTGGTGACCTAAACAGGAGGGCAATCCAAAAAAGAGGGGATATAGATAAACATAGCTGATTCACTTTGCTGTACAGTGGAAACTGACACAACACTGTAAAGCGATTATACTCCAATAAAAGTTAATAAGAATTACAGTCATGCATCTGAACCTTTGCATTGTAGAAGATAAATGATACAAAGAATTAAAGAAAAATGAGCTGATATGAACATTTTGCCTTTTAGCTCATCAAAAGCTAGTAGCACTTTTTATTGGTCAATATGTATCTCCTGAATTGACAAATGGGAGTCGATACTTACTTCCTATTGTTAGTACATCTATTTTCTGTACACTACACGTAAGCGGCTTATACACACAGGCACCAATACATTAATAGCTATATCAATAGAAAATCAACAATAATCATTTATTTTTAATGGGCATCACCACTGAAACACCAACAGTGCAATATGCTCAAGACAAAGAGGAACACTTAGCATGATAGATGTCTGTGGATAATTGATTTAGGTTAACAACTTCCTCTCCTAATGGTGCTAATTGCGTTAATCAACAGCCTGATTTCATCAGAGGCTTTCAAAGGCTCATCCTGGACTTTGCCAATTCCTTCTCTGGCTGATGAGTTAGTTCCCCAGGTAAAGACACCCACGCTCAATGTATAATCATCAGCAGAACTGTTTTAGTGATGACTTGTAATGCAACCAGATAACCCATTCAGCAGCCCATGGCCCTGTTAGAACTTTTGGAAGAGGCTAATTGTGTGTAGATCAGATCTGTTGCAGTGGATGGTTGGTGATGGTGCTGGGGGTGTGGTTCTGGACTTCTCAGAATTCTTTCCCCCCGAATATAGACACTTCATTTCCTTTGTGGGCTCTTGGTCATCTTCACTCTTGTTTTAGTGGACAATGATCTACACCAATAAACCAATAGACATTCCGTTGGGAATTTATACCTTGATCAGAAGGACTCAAGGGCAAGGAAACAATATGCTTAGAACACATTAATTTCAGTGGAGGTATCCAGATAAACCTGTCATATAAATACTTGCTCTGAAGCCCCCTAGGAAACTCCTAACTCCTGAACACACTCTTCAATCATCTTGAGTTCTCCCACATCCTTTTAGTGGAGTCTCTTTAAACTTATGTTACCCAGAGTCAGCTTCCACTGCTTGCAATCAAATAGTCCTAACTGGTTCAGTTGTCAAACTGTCTTTATTTTCCACACCAATTCCAATTGATTGGTAGTGAATGTATGGAATTTTGTGTTAAGAAGGATTCAGAGGATTCAGGCAAGAACAGCTAAAAGAGTGTAGCACTCAATTAGCAATATCTACTAAGGGTAAGTGTGTGAAGGATGGAGTGGGGATAGGATATCACTGATGCCAAATATATGCCGGGGACCTGAAGACATAGAACACAATGTTTAAGGGATGAAGCTTTAGAGTCAACATTCTCCCTCTTCCCAGCTGTGCTATCCTGGACAAGTCACTTAATTCCTTATACCTCAGTTTTCTCTGATACACAGTGAGGATATTAGTACCCCTTGTAGCATTGCTGTGAGAATGAGATAAGTTAATAACAAATAAAGGTCTTATAACTGTATTTGGAGCATCAGTTCAGTTCAGTTCAGTCACTCAGTCGTGTCCGACTCGTTGTTACCCCACGGACTGCAGCACGCCAGGCCTCCCTGTCCATTACCAACTCCCTGAGTTTACTCAGTGTCCATTGAGTCGGTGATGCCATCCAACCATCTCATCTTCTGTTGTCCCCTTCTCCTCCCGCCTTCAATTTTTCCCAGCATCAGGGTCTTTTCAAATGAGTCAGCTCTTTGCATCAGGTGGCCAAAGTATTGGAGTTTCAGCTTCAGCATCAGTCCTTCCAGTCAATGTTTAGGACTGATTTCCTTTAGGATGGACTGCTTGGCTCTCCTTGCTGTCCAAGGGACTCTCAAGAGTCTTCGCCAGCACCACAGTTCAAAAGCATCAATTCTTCAGCACCCAGTTTTCTTTATAGTCCAACTCTTACATCCATACGTGATTACTGGAAAAAATCATAGTTTTGACTAGATGGACTTTTGTTGGTAAAGTAATGTCTTTGCTTTTTAATATGCTGTCTAGGTTGGTCATAGTAGGGGATAACTAAAACATACCTGCTGCTACTGGTGTTGTGTCATTATTATACTTGAGGAGTAGATACTAGGCATCTGAGCAGTGAATGAATGCGTGAATAAACAGAAAAATGGATAAGTTACCGTTTTGAGCTAAACAGTCAATTCCAGAATATTCAGCACATCAGAGTCTGTTACCGTTGCCATCAATTCCTTGACTGGGTTCTCGGAAGTTTTCATCTTTCTTCCAGGCACCTGTGTGTAATTTGGACCTAAATTCCCTTTATTAGGTTTTCCATAGGAGGTAAAACCACACGATCATATTTTCTGTCTTTCCACCCCTCATCAATGAATTTAAGACAGCATTCTTATTGAACATCTGTTAGATATTTTTCTTTAAATAGATCATTTTGAAAAGATTTATTTCTAGCTGTTTTCTTTGGCTCATTACTAATATGTATTGTTAGTGTCCTGATAACCCATTTCAGCCTTCTTTCTGAGGTAAAGGCATTAAAGTATTTTTTTTAAATGACCTTCTGGAAGTTTAATTTGCCTCATTCTCAATGTGTGCTCAGTCGCTGAGGTGTCCGACTCTTTGTGACCCTTTGGACTGTAGCCTGCCAGGCTCCTCTGTCCATGAGATTTTCAGGCAAGAACACTGGAGTGGGTTGTCATTTCCTCCTCCAGGGGGTCTTCCCGAGCCAGGAATCAAGCCTGTATTTCCTATGTCTCCTGCATTGCAAGCAGATTCTTTACCTGCTGAGCCATGGGGTAAGCTCTCTTTCAATAGGAAGCTTATTTTAAAAAATTTAACATGTAAATTATAACATGTGAAATGAATCGCCAGTCCAGGTTCAATGCATGATACAGGATGCTCGGGGCTGGTGCACTGGGATGACCCAAAGGGATGGGATGGCAAGAGAGGGGGGAGAGGGGTTCAGGATGGGGAACACAGGTACACCCATGGCAGATTCATGTTAATGTATGGCAAAACCAATACCATATTGTAAAGTAAAAAAATAAAAAAAAATTTTAGTCATGTTATAGGAAATCATCTATATGTACGTCTAATACATATAGGATCTATCTGTTCTTTAGTAATCCCTTTTTCATTATAATGGCTAATCTTTATTCCTCCCCTATTATGTGTCAGTCACTGTGCTAAATGTTTTACGTGTATTTTCATTTCGAAAACCTAAGAAGGAGATGCTCTCCGCCTCCCCATTTTACATTTGGGGAAACTGAGGCACAGAACAGTGAGAGAAGATTTCAGTGAAAGTGGCTGATATGGGAGGTGTTCCCAGGGCACTGGGTGGGGAGTTGGAAGGATGGAATAAGAGAAAGCAGCCAACGTAGAGGATGTAATAGTAGGTCACCTCCTTGGGCAATGGGGGGCTCCATCCCATTCGGGGAGCTGAGAGGTGGTGCAGAGCATACGCTGCAGGTAAGGAGCCAGCTCCCATCCGTCAGTGGTTGCTGGCCACTTTGTGGGGGCCTTCATTCAGTGTCTGAGTCCAGGCAGAGCCCTCAGGCTGAGACCAGGTGCTGGCAGCTGGAAGCCTGACTGCATTGAAATGGTTCAGACCAAGGAGAGGTAGGGAGCGTGCTCAGGCTTCTGTCACAGTTAAGGTAGTTACCTTTCTTCCTCAAGGTCATGCAGCTATTATCCTCAACCAGGTTAAAAATCCAAGTGCTTGATGGCTGAAATAATCCCAGAGAAAAGTGATGGATTCCCTCTCTCCTTGTCTTACCTGTTCCTCCTATCCAGCTTCTACCCTCCACCTTGCTCAAGTCACATCTGTGGTCCCCATCAGCTTCAGCAGCCCAGACCCAGCTTCATGGAAATACCTAGGAGACAGCTGCATGACCGTGTTTTTCTTTGACCAATTGAGGCGACTTGTCTGAGACACTGGCTCCTATTGACTTCTGATTCAAAAAATGATTTCAATTGAGTTGCCTCCCCTCCACTGAAGGCTAGCATCTTGCTATTAGTAAGAGTATTGATTTTTAAAAATGAGCCTGTTACAGAACCTACTTAACAGCTATTGAACTTCCCATGTTTAAATATTTACTCTACAATTCCAACCTGTTGATCCTTCCTTGCTTCTGACGTGGGATGGGTTGTTCCTCCTTGGAACTTCTATCTCTGCAGAAAATGTCAGGCGTTACAATATTACGTGGTATGTTCGGGAAACTGGGTGTTCAGTGAAGGTGGTTTTATGTGTAATTGAGATTTAACATGGACTCTCAGTTCCTGGCATGTCCCCATTCTTGTGGGTAATCATTGTGCCATGTTTCCTCTATGGCAGCAGTTCATTTATTCAATTCATTAATTCATTCAATGACAGGCACATTGGTGAGCTAGACCAGCAAGGGGAAGTGCATATTTCCTTGGTTTGTCTTATGACTCATCACTTTTAATATCTGTTCTCATCCAACTTCGAAGATGTAACAGTTTCTCAAAAACTTGGGGGGGGGTCCCATATTCCTTTGAGAGTCTGATGGAAGGCAAGGAGCTCACCTACAGGACTCCATCACTTTGCCTTCATTTTTGGTCTGGGGGATTACGGAGAATCCACGTCAAGAATGCAAGGAAATTATTTCTGGAAGCTTGGTCTCTTTATTTACCAAACTTCTCATAGAAAGTCACTTTTTCCTCCTCAATTGCCTTCTAAAATTTGAGTAGGGTAAATGGAAAGTCCTAGCTACTTAGGAATTCATATTCTAAGTGTCAATTTTTTGTGTTCCTCAGCTATTCATAAACTCACTTTACATGTGATTATAAAATTTAAAAATGTTTACTGTCTGTCTCTTTCTGATGCAATATATAGTAGATTTAAAAAGTGAAATGCTTATTAAGTCAGACACCCATGGTATTTCATCATGTGTGTACCCGTATAAGAGCTGTCATTTACTGAACATTTATTATATATTCTTAACTTGTGTTATTTCTCTTAATGCTTACAACCGCTCTATGAGGCAGGCATTGCTATCAGTTCCATTGTCCAGAAGATGAAAGAAAGGTTGAGAGAAACACTTTTCCCAAAGCGAGTCAATTAGAAAGTGGTAAAGCCCAGATTTGATCCAAAGGTCCCTGACACCAAATCTCATTTGTTGAAATACTATACTATGTTGTTAGCTGGAGGAAATTTTTGTTGACATTTTGGTGTCCTTCTTATCCTTGATTTAAAAAAATTTCTTTAAAATAAAATTTTATTTTGTATTCTGCCTTTTCCCCCTAGCATCAGAAACATTTTTTTTTTGCATGTAAGAGCTTTTTATAACCTTTTAAATTGCTACTTGTTACTTAACCATTTTCCTATTAGTGGACTTTTAAGATATTTCTAATTTCTTATATTATAAGTAACACTATAAGGGACATTTTAAAGTCCACACACATTTAAATGCATTGATTTTGAAAGTCAGCTTGTGGTATTAAGTCCCTTTCTTTCTTTCTTCCTCTTTCCCTCTTTTTTTTTTTTTTTTTCTTGTTTTAGGGAGGTAAACATAATTTCCAGGCCCAGATGGGTTGCTGAATTAAACCATATCTCTATCCTGAATCAATTCCTCAAAGCTAGATTCTTAAAGACTCTTCTTTTCTATGCCTAAATGGATTTTCACTTTTTTCTCCACAACTCAAGTGATATTTTTAAAACCTTTGGAATGTGGACAAATGCATATCATATTAGAAGAGAACCGATGAGCAGACCATCCTAAGAAGCAGAAAGTCCAACCATATTTGATGATTGACTTTGGAATGTGATATAAGAACACAATGAAAATAGCAGCTTTACCTTGTAAATAAGTTTTAGCTATTTTGAAATGATTTTTCATTTTCCATGTGTTTGCTGATTCCAAATGGGTAAGGATCAGAGATATTTGCTGGGTGACAAAAACAAGCCCATATGGAGCTTTGTCCAAAACCCCACCAGGACTTGGCTCCCATCACATAATTTGTCACAGTGTATTATGGTCCTGTAGACTTGTCTTTCGGAGAAGGCAATGGCACCCGACACCAGTACTCTTGCCTGGAAAATCCCATGGATGGCGGAGCCTGGTAGGCTGCAGTCCATGGGATCACTAAGAGTCGGACACGACTGAGCGACTTCCCTTTCACTTTTCACTTTCATGCACTGGAGAAGGAAATGGCAACCCACTCCAGTGTTCTTGCCTGGAGAATCCCAGGGACGGGGGAGCCTGGTGGGCTGCCGTCTATGGGGTCGCACAGAGTTGGACACGACTGAAGCGACTTAGCAGCAGCAGCAGCAGACTTGTCTTTATCCTCCACTAGATCATGAATTTCAGGAAGCCATGGATAGACATCTGTGACACTGTAGTATTCCTAGGGTCATATAATAATTGGCATTCATAAAATGGTGTTGGAAGCCAACAAGTGAGAAAACTAGCCACAGACCATCTTGCAAGTAAATACTTGGGAAATGACTCTGCTCATTAGGAATCATCATAGACCAGAAGACTTTTGAACTCATTTTCATAAGTTTCATAGGGTGGATCTTTTAGAACCACAAGGAATCTAACTAAGGTGGCTCCTGATATCAGGATGATAACCTTTTTAAAAAAATATTTATTTCATTTTTTATTAATTTGTATTCACCTTTTTATTTCTTGACTGTGGTGGGTCTTTGCTGCTGCACGTGGGCTTTCTCTAGGTGTGGTGTGTGGGCTTCTCACTGCAGTGGCTGCTCTTGTTGTAGAGTGCAGGCTCCAGGTGCATGGGCTTCGGTAGTTGTGGCTCTCGGTCTCTAGAACACAGGCTTAGTAGCTGTGGCTCACGGGTTTAATTGCTCCTCCGCATGTGGAATCTTCCCAGATCAGGGATCGAGTCCTGCACTGCAAGGCAGATTCATAACTACTGAACCACCAGGGAAGCCCTAGGATGACAACCTTTTGACTGATGAGGCTGACATGAGTTTGATCCTGCTTTTAGGTCCCTGTTCTATCTGCTTATTCTCAGGGTGTATTATTCTGAGAGGGTGGGTTTCAGTCTGATTTGAGGGATATCTCTGCCTTGTTGAAAAAACCAAATAGCTAATTCTTGCTTATTGGCTGGAAGATGAACTGTGTGTTAGCAAACAGAACAGGTTGTTCAAGCCCTCTCGTGCCTGGTCTCATAGTGTTTTTTTTCTCTCTCTTTTTTTTTCCTCCATGAAATCTACCATGAATTCACAGAATGTCATAAATCACACAGGGCAGTCCTAGTCAAGCCCTTCACCTGCTAGGAGGGGACACTTGGGGGCTTCCTGCTCCTCTGATGGCATTGCTCTGCTCTACCTGTTCAGTCGTTGGCCTCTTTTTATTCTCCGTCTGTTCTTTACCTTCTGCACTCCTCACGGGCCCTGGAGGACAAGAATTAATTTATGGTGCTGTGAAATGTGCTGGCCTTATCAAGGGATTATGGGTTAATACCCTCGTGGCTCCCCTCTGCTACCTTTGGTCCTGGAGACCGTGTTGACATTGCAGGTTTGAACTTGAGGGAGGGGGCGGGATGAGGAAGAAGGCAATTACAAGGCTCCCAGTTGCCTGCTGACCTGTTTGAAGCAGGTACGACTCACCCAGGTGTGGACAGGGGGGCCCTTCACCCAGAGCCCTATCTCTGTTGGGAGATAAATTCACAGCTAATAAAGATAAGGGCCCTAGAGAAATGCCCTGAGCTGGAACTGCATTGGCCACCCAACCAATCAAAGCCAGTTGTGACTAATTCTCTCAATGGGAAATTCTGCGGGTTGGAGAGGGTTTGATGTCGTGGGGCTGATGAGGCAAAGCCACCCTGGCTAGAAATGGTTTTGAACCCGGCCTCTGTCACTTAACGGCCACGGGGATCTTGAGCAGGTGTCTTTCCCTCTTTAAGCCTCAACCTGATGATCTTCCATGTCCTACATCTCAGAGCTCTTGGGAGAATGAACCATAATAATGAGTGAAAAGCAACCTGCATGCTACCCAACACAGGGTCGATGCCCACCAAGTGTGAATCCCCCTTGTCCCTCACTGTTGTGGGCATTGGTAGGGTCAGGATCAGTCCCTGGTCTGATTCTGCTTTGTCTCCTCCCCTCAAGGAGGCACCCTGAAATGCAGTTGCGGGTGATGTGATATGCCTGACGGTATGATAACCAAAGATCTTTTTGGAACAGTATATAAAGAATTGCCCAGCTCTGCAGAAAACCCTCCAGTGGCTCCCCATTCAGTTACGCTAAAATCCCACTCCTTACTGTGGTTGGTAAGATATTCATGATCCGCCCCTAGTTCCCTCTTGGACCTCATTTTCTACCGGGCTGGGCTCGCTCAGTTTTAGTCTTACTGGTCGCCTGGCTATTTCTCTGACCTACCAAGCCAGTTTCTCCCTTAAGACTTTCTGGGGGAGTCTCACCCATGGCTTCATGGGTTCATCTTAGTTCAAATGCCACCTCCTCAGAAGCCTTCACTGACCTCTTCACAGTCTTCGTGGTCCTCATCACTGTCTGCAGTGATGCGAGTCATTTAGTTGTTTCCCTCATCGCTGTGTCTCTCCATGAGGCCATCATTTCCACGTCTGGACCATTCCCATCTGCAACCCCAACATTGGGAAGAGAGCCGGGTACACAGGGACTGTTCAGTAGACAGTTGTTGGATGAATGAGTAAATGCACAAGCCTATTTTAATTTTTTAAGTAAGTGATCCCCAAACCTCAGCAACTGAATGATTCCTAGAAATGAAGCATGTATAATACTCTACACTGACCACCTTTCTTCAGCGTGTTTCCATGAAGTGAGCACGCATGAGGGCTGAGATTGGAGAATGACCCGACTTTACCCAAGGTATCAGTTTGCCATTGTTGCTGTAACAAATGACCACAGACACAGTGGCTTCAAACCTTGCAAGTTTACCATCTTACAGTTCTGGAAATCAGAACAGCTGAAATCGAGGTGTCCCTAGGGCTGTACTCCTTCTGCAGGCTCTAATGAGAATCTGTTTCTTTACCTTTTCCAGCTTCCAGAGGCTACTCACGTTCCTTGGCTCGTGGCCCCGTCTGGTTCCTCAAAGCCAGTAATTGCATCAGTTGGACTCTCCTTGTCATCACATCTCCTTTCCTCCCTCTGACCCTCCTGCCTCCCTCTTATAGGGATTTTGTAATTCCATTGGACCCACCCAGGTAATCCAGGATAATCTCCCCATCTCAGGATCCTAAAATTATTCACATCTGCACAGTCCCTTTTGCCATGTACAGTGACATATTCATAGGCTCTGGGGATTAAGATGTGGGCGTCTTTGTGGGGGACCATTATTCTGCCAACCATGCCATCTCTACTGTCTGAAAAAACAGAAGATGATCTGAAATGTTCTTTTTTAAAAAAATTTATTTACTTCTGGCTGCTCTGGGTCTTCATTGCTGTCCTCGGGCTTTCTCTAGTTGTGATGAGAAGGGGCCACTCTTCCTTGGGTGCTCAGGCTTCTCTTTGTGGTGGCTCCTCTTGCTGTGGCTCATGGGCTCTAGCTCATGGGATCAGTAGTTGTGGCACATGGGCTTAGTTGCTCTACGGCATTGTGGGATCTTCCCAGCCCAGGGATCAAACTTGTGTCCTCTGCCCTGGCAGGTGGATTCTTAATCACTGGACCACTGGGGAAGTCCCCCTTCCTGGAGCTGTTGTCTGCTGTCTGAATTCACCATCACTACATTTCCTCCTTTTCATTTCCTCCACAATTCCTTCCTCCTCCTTATTCCACCTGTTTTGGTACCCTAGGTTCTCAGGCAGTTCATGGTGGACAAATGTTCATTCTTGTTATCAATCCCCCCGCGACTTAGGACAGAGACATTCATCCTTTAGAATGTTAGTATTAACCAGTGGCCACTTTTGACTTGTCACCAGTAGATTCTAAAAGTGCCATGGGAGGGATGCATAATATTTATCTCTGAGAGAACCCAGGTGAGTTTTTCTCAGGGAAGTTGAGTTCAACACCATTCCATGGAGGTCTGGATACTCTCAGGAGGGTCGCCAAATCAGACCCAGGTCTTAGAACATCAGAGAATATAAACATGGAATCAACCCATCACATCCATAACCTGAACAAACTGTTGCTTTTGTTCCCAGCCCACAACGTGGATGCCAGGAGGGAACAGGAAGTGGCTTGAGAAAATAAACCCAGCTCACTGGGCCTGTGGATGGCACCCTCTCCACGCCAGAAAGCGGCAAGCTGGCTTGGAGAAATATATCCTGGTGGGCCCCATTTTCTCCAGAGTCCAATGGAGCAAACAACAGTCCCAGCTGGATTCAACGAAGAGCTTAGAAGTAAGTAGTCATACTAAAACTTTGCTGCCAAGGCCCCACACTTTCGAAGTTCTGGAACCTTTTCTACCTCAGGCCCTGCTGTCAGGCAGACTTTTGAAAGACCAGGTGGGATTTGCAGTTGTTGTTGTTTAGTCTCTAAGTTATGTCTGCAGCTTTGCAACCACATGGACTGTAGCCCACCAGGCTCCTCTGTCCATGGGATTTCGCAGGCAAGAATACTGGAGTGGGTTGCCGTTTCCTTCTCCAGAGGATCTTCCTGACTCAGCGATCAAGCCTGTATCTCCTGCATTGGCAGGCGAATTCTTTACCACAGAGCCACCAGAGTAGCCCAAAGGGGTTAATTCTTCCTGCTCTTGGGTCATCTCACCTCAGAGCTCTCCCTAGTTCGTGAGAGACCTGGCCCCTGGTACGGTGTCAAAGAGGGTGTGGTGACTGTCTCCAGGCCTCCCGTCTCCTGCTCATGGTGCATAATAGCTCTGATTAGTATTAATAATTGATTTATACAGCACCTTTTACAAGCCTCTCTGCCATCGGCCCCTGTGAGGACACACGCATCACTTCCCTTCACCCCCAGATGATAAGCTGCCATCCAATGGGGTGGGAGGTGGCAGCAGGCGCCAGTCACCTCAGTGGCGCCAATGACGAAGCGAAGAGACAGTCTGATGCAGGAAGTAAGGCTGTGTCTTATCTCCTCTGGCTGGGGTGGGGGGGTGGGTGGAGGTGATTCTGGACTTGTTATTAATTAGCTGAAGGATCAACTCCCTGAGAAACCCAGGTGAAGAAAGGATCTTTCCGTCACGGGGCAAGGAGGGGCAATTTCCCTTGGTGCTGTGTTACCCCACTGTACAGAGGGGGAAAACAATACAAAACAAATAAAAGTATGCCAATGGTAGAGATGGAGTAAAGCCAAAGCATTTATGAATCACATTAGCACGTTCCATGGGGCTGCGTGCCGAGGTGAAGTCGGAGGCGGAGTTGGTTAGCCAAGGCTCAGGCCATTGGCCACCATATTTTGTGGGGCTTGGGTTGCTCGTGTTGTGTTTTGAGGCAGCATAGCTTGGTGTTCAGAGCTGATGTTTTCTCAGGACCCTGGTGTATGATCATTTGGAGGTAGTTCTGCCAGTGTGAGTTTCCTTAAGATCTCCAGTTCCATGTATTTCTGAGTGAACCCACATCATGTACTTTAGGGATATGGCTTCTGGATTAAGTCAGTTTCATGGTGGTCCGTACAAATAACAAATCCCAGGACTTACTTGCTGAGTGATTGTGTGAAAGTCATGGAACCTCCTTGAACTTCAGTTTTCTTATCTGGAAAATGGGATACTGATAGTACCCACTTCCCAGGGGTGAAGCACAGCTCTAGGTATGTGGTTAAGTGCTCTGTAAAGATATGCTGTTCATTATTTTATCATCATGACAGTCATCAGCATGTTCATCATCTTCTTCAAATGGCAAGCCTCTCCTAGGAGAAATGACACATCTTGGTGCGTTGAAAAGAAACTCCTTTCCCAGAAAGGAGGTGTGAGGCACACACAGAGGGTTTTTTATGGTTGTTCAGACTCTTGATACCATGCTCCCTGGGAGATCAGTGGGGAGGATTCACCCCACGGTGAAGGCCCAGTGCAAGAATGAATCAGAGCTCTCAGGTGGCTGAATGGAAGAACTCAGAGACCAGGAATCAAGCACTAATTTCCAAGGGAGCCAGGCCATGGGGTGTGAGCTGAGTTGAAGCAGGGACTAGGATTTGCACAGAAACATCTAGATCAGGATTTTCCAACTCTTTCTCCCCAGTATCTGTCCACTGATTGACACTCCATGAACAGAGTTACTGGCCAAGTAAGTGGGGAGAATGCAGCACATTCTATGTTGATTTTGGAAAGCCACAAAGTTTGTAGTAAAAACTCTGAGAGGTCCTTCAGTAGTGAAATTGATTGGATTTGGTTTAACTCAATATTTTCCAAACCTGTTGAACTTTTTATTCTCTTTTAGTGAAGTATAGTTGATGTACAGTGTTGCATTAGCTTCTGGTGTGAGCAAAGTGATTCAATAGATAGTTATACATACTTCTTCATATTCTTTTCCATTATGGTTTATTATAGGGTGTTGAGTATAGTTCCCTGTGCTACACAGTGGGGCCTTGTTTTTCTGTTTCACACGTGGCAGTTTGCATTTGCTGATCCCAAAGTCCCAGTTTATCCCTCCCCTACCATCTTTGCCCTTTAGTGACCATACATTATGTTCCTATGCCTGTGAGTCTGCTTCTGTTCCATAAATATGTTCCTTTCTGTCTTATTTTAGATTCCACATATAAGTGAAATAAGCCATGTTGTATTTGTCTTTCTCTGTTTGACTTATTTCATTTAATATGATGATCTCTAGGTCCAACCGTGTTGGTGCACATGACATTATTCTATTCTTTTCTTATGGCTGAGTAATATTCCAGTGTATGTGTGTGTTGTGTCTGACTCTTAGCGACCCCATGGACTGCAGCCTACCAGGCTCCTCCCTCCATGGGATTTTCCCGGCAAGAGTACTGGAGTGGGGTGCCATTGCCTTCTCTGGTGTATTTTATATATATATGTACACCACTACACCACAATTTATTTCTTCATCTATTCAAACCTTTTAAATACTTGAATCCTTTCCTTTGATTTCTTCAAATAACAATACTTTCTCTTAATATGCTTTGGGAGAGATTGATTTAGACCAAGAGAATTTGAGAAAATTGTCTTCTCCATGGCTGGAAAAAAAAGTTTTAAATCTTTTTAGAATCTGTGTTTTAAATGCATCCTACCTGTACATCATTTTTTAAAACTTGTAAGTGGGCTCACCACCACTTCTAAATTACTGCTGTTGTTCCTGGGAGTGTTCGTCTGAGATTCTGCACCTATTTTATTTATTTCTTTTTAAAGCTGAATTTTAGTTATTTACTTGAAAATTTTTTGGCTGCACACTGAATGTGGGATCTTAATTCCCCAACCAGGGATTGAACTCACCCCCCTGCATTGGGAGCACAGAGTCTTAACCACTGGATCTCCAGAGAAGTCCTTTGTGGCTATTTTAAATGGCTTACTTGAGGGGTAAAGAATGGGAAACACCTGTATTGGTCACAATATCAGATAATACCAATACTATTCATAAGAATGTTGATCCAGTAGTAAGGATTATCTGTCAAGGCTACTGTTTATGAAGTCCTGTCTATAAGCCCCTCCTACACTAAGTAGGAGGCATACATTATCGATACCATTTAGTCCTCCAAAGAGGAAACTGATGATCAGAGGAGGGTGTGTGGCTTACAGACTGAAATCATCACTAGGAAGCAGCAGGGCCAGCATCTGGAGCCAGGATGAACGGTGAGAGCAAAGCAGAGGCCATCACGTCGCCACCTTGCACGGACCCGCTCACCCTTCCTTCCTATCAACACCCCGAATGCTCCCAGGGTGACTCAGAGGGGAGTCACACCTCCTGTCAGGAGCCAGGGCTGCCCTGAGTGATTGGATGCCAAGGCCCAGATTACTTAAAAATCTTTGCGTCTGTCCTCCTGCTTGAGAGCCTCATGAGTCACCAAAAGGCTGCGTGTGGCTTAGGCATCGCCGAGGTGGGTGGAAGCAAGTCTCATGACCGTGCTGTGTCACACGGACCTTGTCCTCTGAGTGCCAGACCCAGCTGGGTCCTGTTGGGGTGTCGCCTGCATTCTCTGAGGCTCACACCGCAGCACATACAGTCTTTCCATGTACCTGTGTGTCCTCTACTGTAAGGGGAGGCCCAGGATGGGGACCGTCTCTTCTGGTTTGTGGGAGATTGTCCTGGTTTTAGCACCGGAAGTCCCGCATCCTGGGAAATCCTCCAGGTTCTGGCAACCCAGGACAGTTGGGTCACCCTAAATAGGTCCTTTTGCCTGGAGATTGACAAGTAAGCCTTGTCAAAAGGCAAGAGGCCCTCGAAAACAATCAGGGTAATAGAAACTTGCAGTGGATGGTAGCAAGGGCTGTTCTGACTTTTAAAAACAAAAGAAAATACCCTCATTAGGGAAAAAAAAATCTGACAGTCTTCTTTATTAAATCCAGCACTTTCTTAATTCAAAAAAGGGCTTTTAAAATGATATCGTGGGACTTCCCTGGCAGTCCAGTGGTTAAGACTTTACGTTACAATGCAGGGGATGTGGGTTCAATGCCTGGTCAGGGAGTTAAGCTCCCACATGCCTCAGAGCCAAAAAACCAAAACATAAAACAGAAGCAAAATTGTAACAAATTTAATAAAGACTTTAAAAAAAAAAACAAAAAATAAATAAAAT
>NW_011495054.1:2819985-2832345 GCF_000754665.1 Bison bison bison
ATCCTCCGGGCCCACTATTATGCACTAAAATAATCACAATAATAATATTGGGTTGGCCAAAAGGTCTCATTGGGTTTTCTGTAACATCTTACAGAAGAACCGTGTGAACTCTTTGGCCAACCTCATAGCTGTCTTTTGAGAGTGCTTGCCACGCTCCTTGCTGGCCACTGGCATGGTACCTCTTTAGATTTGCACAGCAAACTCATGACACTGGAGCTACTGGGAAGCACAACTGAACAGATAGAGAAACTGAGCCTAAGACAAGGTCACTTGCCTAAGGTCATGGGTAGGTGGTACCTGCTGCAGGTAGCTGGGACTCGGGGGATCAGGTCCCAGGCCCTACCCACCCAGCCACCCCACTCCCTTTGATAGGGATGGGCACTCCAAGAATGAATGTTTTGGGGCCCTTATCATGCCAGAGCTCAGGTTTCCTGAAGGCAGCTTCTCTTTTGTCAGTGTATCCTCAGAGCACCTAGCATGGAGCCTTAAGCATAATAGATGCTCAGTTAATGTTTGCTAAATTGGATTGAAGTGAAAAAAATCTCATTCTTTACACAGAGCAAAAAATACTTGGCAGAAGGCCTGGTCTATTTCATACGGGCCATTTTCTTTATTTTGCCACTAGAATAAAAGCTGTTTTAATCAAATGCCTGTCTCTCTATTGGATTATAGACTCATGCAGGTGTGCTAAGTCACTTCAGTTGTGTCTGACTCTTTGCAACGCTATGGACTGTAGCCTGACAGGCTCCTCTGTCCATGGGATTCTCCAGGCAGGAATACAGGAGTGGGTTGCCATGGCCTCCTCCAGAGGATCTTCCCGACCCAGGGATCGAACCAGAGTCTCCTACACTGGCAGGTGGGTTCTTTGCTACTGGTGCCTCTTGGGAAGTCCTTATAAACTCATATGTATATGTAATATAATATGTATAAATAATATGTTAGAATATATTAAATAGAGATGATTATCAGCATTCTTATTTATGTATTATATATGTGCATGTATTATTGTTATATATAAAATTATAAGGACAAGCCCATAGTGTGTTATTTGTGGCTAGATCCTAGCTACTAGCACAGTGCCTGGCACAGATTGGAGGCTCAATTAATATTTGGTAAATGAAAGAATGAATAAATATAGGCTGCCCAACAAGAAAACACTGGTTAGAAAGAGCTGTGTTGCTCCAAAGGAAAAACTCTCCGTCACTTTTCAAACAAGAAAAGGGGTCTTGCCTGTATTCAGTAATTTCTGATACCGAGGGTGGGGCTACCTCAGCTATGAGATTATTGTCTGTGGGTTCTTGTTTCATAGCAGACAGAGATGTGCACACATTCTCCACCTTTTCTTTAAGCCAGAATCACTGGTAGTCTCTCCAGTTAGACCTACTGGGAAAATGGCAGCTCCTAGGCATTCAAGTTTGAATCACAGGGAATATCTGTAGATGAAGAAATCATCAAATAATAATAATATTCAAGCATACAGCACTTTCCTATGTGCCTGGCACCCCACTGTGTTATATATAATTAACCTAATTATACTTCACAAGTACTGTAAGGTTGGTACCATTGCATCACTTATGAATGAGAAAATGAAGGTACAAAAGGCTGTATAGCTTGGCCAACGTCATGGATCTTGTAAATCTGGCTTGAATCCATGTTCTTAACCCCCATAAGGCATTTCCCACAACCTGCAGAGCAAAGAATGAAGACTGGGTGAGGTGGTCATTTCCATAAAAACCACTACATAGTACATATTGTGCAAGGGGCTGGCATTCCCCAAGAATAAGGATCCACCAAACTATTAATATTAAATAATAAAAATTATATATTAAATATTAATAACAACTCTATGGTATTAAATTATATTAATTAATATATCATGTTTATAACAATAATTATGATAATGACATGAGTAATAATTGTGTTATTAGTTAATATCAATATTAATTATTTTATTGAATATAATGATCAATACTAATAATTACCACACTTGAGCTTCCACTATATGTCTGACACCTAATGGATATTTACTTGTATTCACAACAAGGAGGTAGGGGCTTTTATGTTAATTTTTTTTTATTTTAAATTTTTAAACACTTCAACTTTTTCAAGGTATAATTGACAGACAAAATTGTAAGGTATTAAAGTTTTCATCATGGTAATTTGACAACATATGTATACATCATGAAACTTCTCCCCTCACCTGGCTAATTAACACATCCATCATCTCTCATATTTATCTTTTTTTCTGTGTGTGGTGAGAACATTTAAGATCTACTCTCTTAGAAAATCTCTATTATACACTATAGAGTTGATAAATATGAAAGTGTTAGTTGTTCAGTCGTGTCTGACTCTGTGCAACCCCATGAACTGTAGCCTGCCAGGCTTCTCTGTCCATGGGATTCTCCAGGCAAGAATACTGGAGTGGGTTGCCATGCCCTCTCCAGCAGATCTTCTCGAGCCAGGGATTGAACCTGAGTCAACTATAGTTGTCATATTTTACATTAGGTCTTATGACCCTGTTCATCTTGGAACTGAGATATGTACTCTTTTACCCAACCTCACCCTATTTCCCCATATCCACCCAAACCCTGGCAACCTCTTTTCTACTCTCTTTTTCTATGAGTTTGACTTTCTTTGTAGATTCTGTGAATAAATGATACCATGCCATATTGATCTTTCTCAATCTAGCTTATCTCACTTAGCATAATGCCTCAAGTTCCATCCATGTTGTCCTAAGTGGCAGATTTCCTTCATTCACATGGCTGAATAATATTCCAATTTATCAAGATGATGGGCTTCCCAAGTGGCGCTAGTAGTAAAGAAACCCCCCCACTCCCCCCACTCCCCCACCCACTGCCAATGCAGGAGATGTAGGAGATGCAAGTTTGATTCCTGGGTTGGGAAGATCCCCTGGAGGAGGGTTTGGCAACCCACTCCAGTATTCTTGCCTGAAGAATCACCAAGGACAGAGGAGCCTGGCAGGCTATAGCCCATAGAGTCGCAAAGAGTCGGACATGATTGAAGCAACTTAGCACACATTATAATAGAGATGATGGCTCAGTGGCAAAGAGCCCACCTACCGGTGCAAGAGACGTAGTTTTGATCCCTGGGTTGGGAAGATCAGATCCCCTGGAGTAGGAAATGACAATCTGTTCCAGTAGTCTTGCCTGGGAAATGCCATGGACAGAGGAGCCTCAAGGGCAGCAGTCCATAGGATCACAAAGAGTCAGACACTTCTTAGTGACTGAACCATAAGTAAAAACAACAAATATTGTATTTGACCTTGGAACTTCTTTCCCTCCACCTAATCCCAGCTTTTCTTTGGCAATAGCATCTATCTTGGGGCGGACATTGTTGTGATTATCTTCATGAACCTGTCTCCTCTACCTGATTGTGAATTATCTGCCCAAATGCTGATTCTTTATAAGCTCCGGATCACCATCATCTGGGTCGGTCCACTTTGCGGAGTTGAATGAATGAGCTTTCACTGGCAGATCTGAGCAGAGGCAAAGCTACACACCCCTGTATGCAGATACCAAATAGAAGGAACATTTATGCCTTTCCCCACCCCCTCTGCCCCACTGGGCTTTTGGCAACTCTCACATGATCAAATCATCGTCCTCTTTCACCATCAATCTCCAAGGATGTTGGTGCCCCCGGGATGTGACGATTCATGGGGATCATTGTCAAACCCATTTTAGCTTTTCTTTCTAAATTCCCAGACTTTGTCTTTTTGAGCCATCTCCAGAACCTTCCCAAGGGGGATTTTCCTTGCTCTTGTAAACTAGAGATTTATGCTCCTTATGTGGATTTTTCCTAGCTTAGCTGAATTCTCAGTTGTGGGTATAATTTTTTTTTCCTTCAGGCAGAAGTGTGTGAAGCTGAGGACGTTGGAGAAACTGCTTTGTAGTGAGATTCTTAGACTAGTTCTTACCTGTGAGGCATAATTGCAAGGAAACGTGGTGCAGGGGAAAGACGTTGCTTCTGGAATCAGAAAAAAACAAACAGAACACGTGGGTTTGCCTCTTGGAGCACTGTGTCTTAGGGCAAGTTATCTGCTCTTCCTAAACCTCTCCACGTCCTTACCTATAAAAGAGGAATAGTGATCTCAGTGCCGAGGGATGCAGAGAGAGGAGTTATCATTATGTACCACCTTCTGTTTCGATCCTAAGACTTATTTTTGTTGCAGTCTGTCTTGCCTCTCACCAGCTTTTCGCCACAATTATTTCCATTCATTTTTGGTGCTTTTTTTGGATCCCATCCCTCCTTCCAGCTGTTCCAGCTTTTTTACTTCTTTTATCCCCTTGCCTTATATCCTACATAACTTGGGTCTCCTTGTGAATCTTTGTTTTTGTTTTTTTTTAAAATCTCATGTTCTTTGTATTTTTGAAAGAAAATCCCATTTTATAACTGTGGACATTAGTGGGCTTAGTTAAAACATAGTGAGTTGAATCGATCCAGCTGTTGGAGTCAGGATTTCTGCTGGAAAACAAGTCATGATATATGTTTTGACCACTTGCCCCCCTGTCTTTGGCAAGACTTTGATGGTTAAAGTGATGTCAAGCCACAGTGTGTGTCACTGAATGTCGGCCGGGAATGGGTCTTGTTGATTCACACCTAATAGCTTTCAATGAAGGGAGTTAGAAAAAGGATATCAAAACAAAGCAAGCAAATGAAGATGAAAAGAAGCAGTTAACATAAAATAAGAAAGCAAGGACTGAAAAATGGCCAACATTTGATTAGTAAATATGAGATTCTTTTTTGAGAAACAAACTTTATGTTAAATGATTTTAAAAAATTGGAGTATAATTGCTTTACAATATTGTGCTAGTTTCTGTCGTACAATGAGGTGACTCAGCTATACATATACATATATATATACATACATATATCCCCTCCCTCTTGAGCCTCCCTCCCACTCCCCACATCCCACCCCTCTAGGTCATCACAGAGCCCCGAGCTGAGCTCTCTGTGTTATACAGCAGCTTTCCACTAGCTGGCTATTTTACACATGGTAGTGTATATACATCCATGTTGAGAAACAAATATATTTTAAGAGGACAAGCTATTGAAAAGTTTAAAGAAGAAAAAGAAATGAGGAAACCTAAGTATCACAAGTTCAGTTCAGTTCAGTTCAGTTCAGTCGCTCAGTCGTGTCTGTCTCTTTGCGACCCCATGACTCGCAGCACGCTAGGCCTCCCTGTCCATCACCAACTCCCGGACTCACGTCCATCGAGTCAGTGATGCCATCCAGCCACCTCATCCTCTGTCGTCCCCTTCTCCTGCCCCCAACCCCTCCCAGCATCAGAGTCTTTTCCAATGAGTCAGCAATGAGAAACAAGATAAGAAGTTATAATGGGGATATTTAAATTATAAGAGTACTATAGGCACTCTGTATCCAGATTACTCATCTTCCTCACTGTAGGCCTGAGTGATTCTTTGCTGTGGGGCTGTCCTGGGAATTGCAGGGTATTTAGCAGTATCCCTGGCTTCTGCCCACTGCTGCTGCTGCTGCTGCTGCTAAGTCGCTTCAGTCGTTTCCGACTCTGTGTAACCCCATAGACGGCAGCCCACCAGGCTCCCTTGTCCCTGGGATTCTCCAGGCAAGAACACTGGAGTGGGTTGCCATTTCCTTCTCCAGTGCATGAAAGTGAAAAGTGAAAGTGAAGTTGCTCAGTTGTGTCCAATTCGTAGCGATCTCATGGACTGCAGCCGACCAGGCCCCCCCGCCCATGGGATTTTCCAGGCAAGAGTACTAGAGTGGGGTGCCATTGCCTTTTCCACTAGATGCTAGGATCTCCCCCTGCCCCTCAAGTTATAACAACCCCCAGTCTCTTTTGTTGCTGTTCAGTCACCAAGTTGTGTCTAACTCTTTGTGACCTCATGGATTGCAGCACGCCAGGCTCCCCCGTTCTCCACTATCTCCTGGAGTTTGCTCACATTCATGCCCATTGAGTTGGTGATGCCATCTAACCATCTCATTCTGTTTGCCCTCTTCTCCTTTTGCCTTGTCTTTCATTGCATCAGGGTCTTTTCTAATGAATCAGCTCTTTGCATCAGGTGGCCAAAGGACTGGAGTTTCAGCTTCAGCATCAGTCCTTCCAATGAATATTCAGGACTGATTTCCTTTAGGATTGACTAGTTTGACCTCCTTGCAGTCCAAGGGACCCTCAAGAGTCTTCTTCAGCATCACAATTTGAAAGCCTCAACATCTATAGATTATGCCTAATGTCACCAGGGGCCAAAATCACCCCCTGTTGAAAACCCGTGTTCTATATTAATCGCTTTGGAAAAGTTTCATGACATGGAAAATATCCTAGGGAAATATTAGTGATTTCAGTAAAAATATACACATATGCATGTGTATGTATGTGTTGTCTATATGTATGTATAAAAGCCAGGAAAAACCTTTGAAAGTTAACATGTCATGTCTAAAAAACAAAATTCTGGGTCAAAAGGAAATTATCAGTGAATTGTATGCCATGCTCAAAAGATAATAAATTTTCATTCTTTATAAACTGCTAAGGTGACCAACTGTCCTGGTTTCCCCTAGATTTAGTGGTTTGCTGGGATGCAGGACTCTTAGTGCAAAAACCTGGAAAGTCTTGAGGAAACCTGGTCATCTGACTTTCCCATAGGTAATGAGAGAGAGTACATTAATTCAGCACTGAAAACAAGAAACGATAGGCCATATCCAGTAATGAATATAAATGAGTAAAAAAGGAAACATTAAAGTTAAATCATGGTATGTAAAAGTAGTATTTTAATTTATTTGCTTGTTTGATTAAGAAACTTTATTCCAATAAAATAATTTGTGAGGTCTGAATTTGTTTAAGCAAGGTGGTGTGGGCAGCCCTTTCTGGGTCTCTTTCTCTCTAAATCCCAACCACTTCTTTCTTCCCTCAGTTCAGTTCAGTTCAGTTCAGTCGCTCAGTTGTGTCCGACTCTGCGACCCCATGAATCGCAGCACGCCAGGCCTCCCTGTCCATCACCAACTCCCGGAGTCACTCAGACTCACGCCCATCGAGTCAGTGATGCCATCCAGCCATCTCATCCTCTGTCGTCCCCTTCTCCTCCCGCCTTCAATCTTTCTCAGCATCAGGGTCTTTTCAAATAAATCAGCTCTTTGCATCAGGTAGCCAAAATATTGGAGTTTCATTCCTAAACCCACTCCCACATATTCCCCCAAGGGGCTCCACAGAACCCCTACTGCCCTCCAAAGGATGTTGGAAATCCAAAATCAAAATAATAACCATCATAATGAAGTAGGGTCTATACCAAAAACATAAGATGGTCCAACAGAGTTATCTTGTTGTACATCAAAAGGTATTTGATATACAAAATCCATGATTTAAAACAAAACAAAACAAAATGCCAACCAAGCTTCATTGAACTAGAAGTTTGCTTCCCTAACTTAATGCTGATTATCTTTTTTCAAATCACTAACAACATCATTCATAATGGAGGCCTTCTCATTAAAGCCAGGAACAAAGGGTCATATGAGTGCCCTTAAGTTAATAATTTTTAAGAAATTTTAGCCAATGCAATAAAGCAGAAAAAGCAGATAAGACGAAGATAAACTAGAAAGGGAGAAATAAAATGTAATTAATTATTTGCAGATGACCTGAATCAATGGAAATTTTTATAATCAGAACATTAAAAGAAAAAGACCAATACCTTCCCTAGTTTTTAAAAATTCACCAATAAAATTCTAAAAATGATTTTTAAAAAAAAAGGGATCATCAAAATTAGGTGAAAATGATCTTAAAGTTAAAATTAGGTGAGATTAGCCATACAGTTTTATCTGAAAAATAAGAGGTCTTACACTACCAAATTTAAAGCATGTAATAAAGCTACAATAATTCCAACAATCTGGGCCTAATGCAAAATAGACACTTAGATCCATGGAATTAAATATAGAATTCCATAAATACTCCCAATTATTGATGAGAATATGTTAAAGGTAGAAGTTAAAATCAGTGGAAATATGACCATTAAGTGAAAAATGATTCTGTGACATATGATTTGACATATGATAACTATTTGACAAAATAAGGTCAAACACTTACCTTACATCATGTAGCAGAATTAATTAATATGAGTAAATCGAGTTACCTGTAAACAGTAAGACTATAAAAGAATTAGAAATATAGATATACCTTTACCTGAACCCTGGATTGAACAGCCTTTTATTTTAGTCATTAAAAGGAAGTAAACACTATAAGTGATATAGTAAACCAAAGAAAAAGTGAAAACCAAAAAGCACCATAAAAATCAAAAGGAAGATGACCAGGAGAAATATATACGTTATGGGAGTAAAATGATTATTGGTTTTATTATGTGAAGAGTTTGGCCACCTGATGTGAAGAGCTGACTCATTGGAAAAGCCCCTGATGCTGGGTAAGATTGAAGGAAGTAGGAGAGGGGGGAGGCAGAGGATGAGGTGGTTAGATGGCATCACTGACTCAATGGAGATGAATCTGAGTGAATTCCAGGAGATAGTGGAGAACAGAGGAGCCTGGTGTGCTGCAGGCCAGGGGGTCAGAAAGAATCAGACACAACTTAGTGGCTGAACAACAACAACAACACTGTGAAGAGTTATTTAAATGAGCAAGAAGATAAATGTGTAAATTTAAAAAAAGTGGGGCTATGCATGATCAGTTTCCAAAGAAGAAATATAAATGATAAATTAAAGCTATAATAAGCTATTCAATAGCATTACAATAAAATCAATGCAAATTAAAACAAGATACTGTGTTTTGCCTATCAAATGGGGAAAAAATAGTGATGGTTATTGAGGTGGTGAGGATAGTCAGATGATACACAGATAAGCAGAGATGTCGTCAAGATGTGTATATAAAGATAGTCATAACAACATGATAGGGAAGAGAGAAATTGGCTACTCAGCAGTTGATTCTTACAGAAAATATATACAAGGAACAACTATATAGTGATCAAACCATAGTCTTAAAAATAGGAAGAAATATCAATGATAGATAAAATAAAAATTATTTTAAAAAAAGGTCTGCAGTACATGATACCACTTTTTCTAAACTCCAGACTATATGTGTATCTGCACACCAAGAAAAATTATTAAAGATAATTTAATTATATATATATATATATATATATATATAGTGCCAGATAGATATAGTGCTGGTAGTTCTCTGACTGGTGGCTTTAATTTTTCTTTGCACATTTCTATATTACCCAAATTCTCCTGTGTTATTTCTTTAATCATAAGAAGTCATATTAAATATAAAAAGAGTTTCAATATGACAGATCAAGAAGCTGACTGCCCTTTGAGTTTTTTATTTTTTCATAACTTTATTTTAAATATTTATTTGTTTATTTATTTATTTGGCTGCACAAGGTCTTTGTTATGGCACACAGGCTCTTTAGTTGTGGTATGTGGCATCTAGTTCCCTCGCCAGGGATCAGCCCTGGCATTGGGAAGTGTGGAGTCTTAGCCACTGGACCAGCAGGGAAGTCCCTTGGGTTCTTTATTTTTCACCAATTTTCTTTCATGACATAAAACTTTAGGTGAGGGATAAACAGAACATTCATTCAGTGGGATAATGAGGACTCAGAGAGATTCCAAAATCATAAATATTTACCTCTGTTGGGGGGAAATATCCCCCTAGGGCCTTGGCAGGGCATTTAAAATTGATTGGCTTGGATTAAGTATTGCCCTGCCCTTTCCTCTATAAATTCAGATACCTCTGGATGGAGTAACAGTACCTGAACCCTAGTAGGTGTTCAATAAAATCTTGATTGACTTGCACTGTAAGATGACATTGTTAATTATATCAAATTTTCTTCCTTGAAGAACACTACAAGACACAGGGATCTCCCCAAGATTTGTCTCTTACGTATGACTGATTTTATTCCTGAGGTTTCTATCTAACTGGGTCATGGAGAACAAGAGGATATACAATGGCCAACATAAAAGCACAGCTACTGAAAAGTTGGAGAGAATTGGGATATAAGATGCACAAAACACATTTCTCTAAACGTTTCTTTTCAGACCCACCCATAGAGGAGCCATATTCTTAGTAAATAGACTCTTGCCTGGTTGCTGGTCCAAGTGAGGCATTCACTCATTCATTTATTTACTCATTCACTCACTTATTTCTGTGAGATACCCATGAACGGTGTGATTCAGGCCCAGGTCCCCCAGTGCTGTTAATAAAGCACAGACAGCCAAAAAAGTAATTTCCTAATAACTCAAGTTCTTTGTTTGTGGCTCTTGGACATTGGGAAATGGAACCAGAACCTATGGACCCCTTTTCCTTCTTCTTCTTCTTTGTTCTTGTGATTCTGTATAACAGAACCTGAAGACTCAGAGGGGCAACAGTTGAACGTGAGAGAGAGAGAAATTGCCTGGGTAGACTGGAATTCCCCTTAGTGTGTAGGAAGAAGGACAGCTACCTGCCATGTGTTAAAGACTATCAGGAGTACTTCACATCCCTTCTTGTTTAATTCTTACACCAATGATGCAAATTAGATGACATCCTCCATATTTAGCAGACAAGGAAATGAAAGTTTATGTCCAACAGGTATATAAACTTGAATATGAGCTGAGATGTATCTAATCTAGCTTTAAGATAAATATAGTTCCCATTTGCTTGATTTACCTGGAAAATCCCATGGATGGAGGAGCCTGGAAGGCTGCAGTCCATGGGGTCGCTGAGGGTCAGACATGACTGAGCAACTTCACTTTCACTTTTCACTTGCATGCATTGGAGAAGGAAATGGCAACCCACTCCAGTGGTCTTGCCTGGAGAATCCCAGGGACGGGGCATCCTGGTGGGCTGCCGTCTATGGGGTCGCACAGAGTCGGACAAGACTGAAGTGACTCAGCAGCAGCAGCAGCAGTGCAGTTCATATGTGTTGTCTTGGTGTAATTGTTAATAGTGGTTCCTTGCACACCTCAAAAGTGTTTGAATTATAAATGGCATGGTTACTTATTAGAATGCTATTTTCTTCAAGCAACAAGAAGCCAAGATTCAGGAGGTTTAGACATTAGGGACTCTATAAGCTCACAGATTAAGCAGTGCAATTAGCATGGTACCAGGGTTGAGCAATTCAGAGGCTCAACAGCATCACTGAAGACTGGGGTTCCTTCTGTCTTTTCCTTGGCCAGCCTCGCTAAGTTGGTTCTGCCCCGTTGGTCCTGCTGTCTTGGGCAACTTTCTCGCACACCGATGGGTAAAGGCAGACACAGGTCTGTTTGTTCCTTGTATCCCAAAGGGTGGGTATAACATGCAAAGAAGAGGAGATCTTGTTCTTAGGGAGTCATTGATAGGTTTTAATCTTGGAAGTCCTCAGACTTCCTATTGTTGTCCTGAGGAAATTCTATTAGCAGAGAGTTAAGACTTCCAGGGCAGATGTTTTAATTTTTATTTAAGGAGCTGGAAATCCCAGCTGGTGTATTGAAGACAGGTTATTTAGAGCTCAGGTGAGGTGCACAGCTCTGAAAATCCTCAACCTCAGAATTGTACCAGAAGAATACTTCTTTCTTACATCCATATATTCTGATAATTTGTGCCATAGAATTTACCAAATTCTTTTTTGTCCTCTTGGGTACAAGCTGTTTAATTCTCACACCAGTGGTCCAACTTAGATAATCTCATCCCTATTTAGCAGATGAGGAAATGAAAGTTTATGTCCAACATAAAAGTAATGTACTTTTTCCAGTGTCTCCAGGGGTTGGGTAAGACCTTGTGGTTAAGTTATGTCCATGAGATGGTGGGCATGAGTGATATTCCCAATGTCTAGGTCATCCTCTTTGCTCTCTTTCCCCATGCACTTGCCAAATAAAGAAGACTCCAAGGACTTAGAGCAGGACAGATCTACCAAATGGAAGGAGCCTGGACCTCTGAATGACTGTATAGAACAGAGCCTTTTGCTGATTTTTGCTGTACTTAGTATTCAGTTCAGTCACTCAGCCATGTCCGACTCTTTGCGACCCCATGAACCCCAGCACACCAGGCCTCCCTGTCCATCACTAACTCCCGGAGTTCACCCAAACTCTTGTCCATCGAGTCGGTGATGCTATCCAGCCATCTCATCCTCTGTCGTCCCCTTCTCCTCCTGCCCCAAATCCCTCCCAGCATCAGAGTCTTTTCCAATGAGTCAACTCTTCACATGAGGTGGCCAAAGTACTGGAGTTTCAGCTTTAGCATCAGTCCTTCCAAAGAACACCCAAGACTGATCTCCTTCAGAATGGACTGGTTGGATCTCCTTGCAGTCCAAGGGACTCTCAAGAGTCTTCTCCAACACCACAGTTCAAAAGCATCAATTCTTCGGCACTCAGCTTTCTTCACAGTACAACTCTCACATCCATACATGACCACT
>NW_011495054.1:2832445-2833843 GCF_000754665.1 Bison bison bison
TGGTCATAACTTTCCTTCCAAGGAGTAAGCGTCTTTTAATTTCCTGGCTGCAATCACCATCTGCAGTGATTTTGGAGCCCCCCAAAATTAAGTCTGACACTGTTTCCACTGTTTCCCCATCTATTTCCCATAAAGTGATAGGACAAATGCCAAGTATCATTGAGAGTGTTGTTTGTTACAGCAGCTAGTCTAACCTAATACATGCCCCACAGAGATCTATACACCCTTGAAATACCAGGGAAATGGACAAAACAGCATCTTGACAAAGTCAAAGAAAATGTACTGAAGCACAGGGAGGATACCAGCACTTCTCAGTGCTTTCCCTTCTCAGGTGGAAAGGGAGACCTTCTGTGAAGTGAGAACAGAAAGTCCTATCTAGCCCAGCTATGGTGAGGACTCCATGGTGTCGTTTATGGGAGTCACCCAGCAGAAGAAGTATCTTAATGGAATGAGTTAGGAAAAGATTTTTTTGAGTGGGTAGCTATTAGTCTTAGAAATAGCTGTACAGGGGAGATAGTAAGAGTGAGGATGAAATGAAATGATGATTTTCAAGCATTTAGCACAGGGCCAATCAAATAACATGGAGGCAACTATTTGTAATAATAATTACTGGTTTGGGTGGACATTTTTACTGTAAGATGACTGGGCTGAGAGAGTAGTAGTGTTTGGAGGAGAGGGCCCTTCAGGCTGTGGGGGAAGACAGGAGCAAGCCTGGAATGATGGGAGGAGCTTCCAGAGAAAGTATGGTGACAGAGACTATTGGGAGTGGTGCTGGTGTTGGTGGTGGGGATAGCCTTGATGGTGATAGGCTTGGTGTTAGTGTCGTGGTCACTGTTGGTGGTGGGGCTTCAGGGAAGAAGAATAGAGATGAAAAAAGCCAGGTGGAGGAATCGAAAAGCTCTGTTTAAGACTTTCAAGTCACAGTGGGGGAGGGAGAAGGTGGGATGACTTGAGAGAATAGTATTGAAACATATATATTACCATATGTAAAACAGACAGCCAGTGGGAATTCATTGTGTGATGCAGGGAATCCAAAGCCAGTGCTCTGTGGCAACCTAGAGGGGTAGGGTAGGGAGGGAGGTTGGAGGGAGGCTTAAGAGGGAGGGGACATGTGTATGACTGTGGCTGATTCATGCTGATGTGTGGCAGAAACCATCACGATATTGGAAATAATTATCCTCCAGTTAAAAGTAAAATAAAATGTAAAGAAATAAATTAAAAGTTGAGATTTAACTATAAAAACAAAAAAGCTCCATTTATCGCTCTGTATATAGTCCATGGGGTCGCAAAGAGTCAGACACGACTGAGCGACTGAACTGAACTGACTGATAACCCAATGACCACGTCTGCCTAAAGTGAACGGGGACCATTCCAGTTGCCACCAGACACACTTCTTTG
>NW_011495054.1:2833943-2835621 GCF_000754665.1 Bison bison bison
ACTTCTTTGCAGCAGGCTGGCGCCTAATCATATCTCAAGTGCTATTTCCAAGAAGCTCAAAGGGCTTCCTAGAAGTTATCTGCTTGCTTGTCCCAACAGCCCTGCATTATCAACCCCATCTCACAGATGAAAAAACAGGTAACTTACTTACCCAAGGCCACATGTGTAATCAATGACCCATATGTAATCGGATTCCAGATTTCTCTACCTTCGGGTCTTTTCTGTGGATTCTCCAGGCTAGCTTTGGGCTGCCAGGCAGGCAGCATTTCTTCTTCCTCAAAAGGAGCCACTTAAATACCCAGATTCCTCTTGTAATTCAGTTATTAGCTAGACCCTGATCTTTAACGTCAAGATGTTTGATTTTCAAATGAAACATTCTCTGAGAAGAACAGGAAAGGTGCTGGTTGACATCCTATCTTTTTGTTCTTAGCACATATTACAAAAATATTTAAGCAAACAGAAAACTGAAAGAATTTTACAAATACCTCTGGACCCAATGGCTAGATTCTACAATTAATATTTTGTTAATTTTGCTTTATTAGCTGAATGACTGCTAAAGCAGTGAAGGCAAAGTTCTTTTCAATGATAGTCAAAGTAAGTGATGCTATTAAAAATCTTTTAAAAATATCTGAAAATGATAAGAAAAAGTCTTAAAAATTCTTTATATCTTTTACCTCTTCACTCACAGACTGTAGTATTTGTTACCAAAGTGAAATTATAGCAGATTTCAAGAAGGTTTTCACATTGAGAATATACCCTAGCATTTCTTTAAATAAAACGTCATGGTACGCTATTAGATTTGTCTATTTTAAAAATAATCCTTCCCACATTTAAAAAATAAAAACAAAACAGCAGTTTAGAACAGACAGTGTGATCCACAACCATGGAATAGATATTTACTTTAGGTCTTTCCTATGGGGGATGTGTGTGTGAGATCAGAAGATAGAAAAGGCCTGGCCAGAGAGTTGAAGGAGCCAAAGGAATGTTTATCTTATTTTATGGAAGAGGCCCAAACAGACCAAGCGTCTCGCCTGAGATCACACAGTGAGGCCTTTCAGTAACAGTAGTACACCAATGACTTCTGATACTGACGCAGAGCTGGTGGAAAATACTGAAATGGCATAGCAGTTTGTCAGCATCGCCCTTTCCCATTCCAACCATCTTAGGGGCTTTCATGAACACATTATTTACAGGAGATAGGTGCTTAAACAATAAGCAATTCTGTAGTTGTGACTGCCACCACCAGAGCAGGTGTCAGAAATCTCCCTTTTGGAGAGTCTGGTGGCAGGGAACGTTGATTGGGAAAATTGGCTTAAATGTGGATTTACGTTGCCTTTAGAAGACAGAACTTTTGCTGCCCCTTATCCCTACTTTCTTCAATTTAAGTCTGAATTTGGCAATAAGGAGCTCATGATCTGAGCCACAGTCAGCTCCCAGTCTTGTTTTTGTTCACTGTATAGAGCTTCTCCATCTTTGGCTGCAAAGAATATAATCAGTCTGATTTCAGTGTTGACCATCTGGTGATGTCCATGTGTAGAGTCTTCTCTTGTGTTGTTGGAAGAGGGTTTGCTATGACCAGTGTGTTCTCTTGGCAAAACTCTATTAGCCTTTGCCCTGCCTCATTCCGTATTCCAAGGCCAAATTTGCCTGTTACTCCAGGTGTTTCTTGACTTCCTAC
>NW_011495054.1:2836057-2837186 GCF_000754665.1 Bison bison bison
CTATGCAATATTGCTCTTTATAGCATCGGACCTTGCTTCTATCACTAGTCACATCCACAGCTGGGTATTGTTTTTGCTTTGGCTCCATCCCTTCATTCTTTCTGGAGTTATTTCTCCACTGATCTCCAGTAGCATATTGGGCACCTACCAACCTGGGGAGTTCCTCTTTCAGTATCCTATCATTTTGCCTCTTCATACTGTTCATAGGGTTCTCAAGGCAAGAATACTGAAGTGGTTTGCCATCCCCTTCTCCATTGGACCACATTCTGTCAGACCTCTCCACCATGACCCGCCCATCTTGGGTGGCCCCACAGGGCATGGCTTAGTTTCATTGAGTTAGACATTGACTAATTTTCTGTGAGTATGGTTTCAGTGTGTCTGCCCTCTGATGCCCTCTTGCAACACCTACATTCTTACTTGGGTTTCTCTTAACTTGGACTTGGGGTATCTCTTCACGGCTGCTCCAGCAAATCGCAGCAGCTGCTCCTTGCCTTGAACAAGGGCTATCTCCTCACCGCTGCCCCTCCTGATCTTGAAAGTGGAGTAGCTCCTCTCGGCCCTCCTGCGCCCGCGCAGCCACTGCTCCTTGGACATGGGGTCCTCCCGGCTTCTGCTCCTGACCTCGGACGTGGGGTAGCTCCTCTCCGCCGCGCTTGTGCGCCGTTGCAGCCGCCCGCGTTTGGCATTTAAAACACACATAAAGAACAGTCTGGAGGCAGGGACACTTTACTGTCCTGAAAATCAGGCTGCGTTGCCGCTAGGCAGGGCGGACGCTTTCGGCAGCATCACCTCGCGGCGGCCGGCCGCAGTGCTCTCGAGACACTGTTGCGCCGCCGTTGCGCCTGTCGACGTCACCTGCTTCCCCAAGGATACAACAGAATGACCCTCGGTGGAAAATCCACCCACTCTACTCCCTGAGGCGGCAGCCAATAAGACACTACTCCTTTCCTCCAGGCTTTCAAAACCGGGAGCTGATTGTGGCTCAGATCATGAGCTCCTTATTGCCAAATTCAGACTTAAATTGAAGAAAGTAGGGAAAACCACTAGACTATTCATGTATGACCTAAATCAAATCCTTTATGATTATACAGTGGAAGTGAGAAATAGATTTAAGGGACTAGATCTGATA
>NW_011495054.1:2837517-2840194 GCF_000754665.1 Bison bison bison
AGAGACATTACTTTGCCAACAAAGGTCCGCCTAGTCAAGGCTATGGTTTTTCCAGTGGTCATGTATGGATGTGAGAGTTGGACTGTGAAGAAGGCTGAGCGCCAAAGAATTGATGCTTTTGAACTGTGGTGTTGGAGAAGACTCTTGAGAGTCCCTTGGACTGCAAGGAGATCCAACCAGTCCATTCTAAAGGAGATCAGCCCTGGGTGTTCTTTGGAAGGATTAATGCTAAAGCTGAAACTCCAGTACTTTGGCCACCTCATGCGAAGAGTTGACTCATTGGAAAAGACTCTGATGCTGGGAGGGATTGGGGGCAGGAGGAGAAGGGGACCACAGAGGATGAGATGGCTGGATGGCATCACTGACTCGATGGGCATGAGTTTGAGTAAGCTCCGGGAGTTGGTGATGGACAGGGAGGCCTGGCGTGCTGCGATTCATGGGGTTGCAGAGTCGGACACAACTGAGCGACTGAACTGAACTGAACTGAATATGCTTTTGGCACAGCCTTCTCTGCCCAGAGGCTTTGCCCTGGATCCAATTCCTATGTTGTCCATGCTTGCAAATTCTGAGGGTTTATCTGTAGGTAATATCTGGATGTACTGCCTGATTTAAAAAACAAACAAACAAACAAGAAACAGGAATATTGAAATAAAGCCTGGATACCGCTCTCCCTGCCACTCTTCCTGATTTGTTGTTGTTGTTTAGTCACTCAGCCGTGTCCGGCCCTTTGCGACCCCATGGGCTGTGGCCCACCAGGCTCCTCTGTCCATGAAGTTCTCTGTGGAAGAATACTGGAGTGGGTTGCCATTTCCTTCCTCAGGGGATTTTCCTGACTCAGAGATCAAACCCACATCTCCTACATTGGCAGGCAGATTCTTTACCACTGAGCCACCAGGGAAGCCCCATGATTTAGCCAAGAGCAAAGAGACTGTTTTGGCCACCTGATGCGGAGAGCTGACTCATTTGAAAAGATCCTGATGCTGGAAAAGACTGAGGGCGGGAGGAGAAGGGGACGACAGAGGATGAGATGGTTGGATGGCATCACCGACCCAATGAACATGGGTTTGGGTGGACTCCGGAAGTTGGTGATGGACAGGGAGGCCTGGCGTGCTGCGGTTCATGGGGCTGCAAAGAGTCGGACATGACTGAGCGACTGAACTGAACTGAACTGAAAGAGACTGAACTTTCACTGGGATCCCTGCTTGCCTCTTCCCAGGAGAAGGCAGGGCTACCTGTCTAGTTGACTACCTGGGTCAGCATCCATTCTGAGAAATCAGGCCTCGTCTCTTGACCCCGGGAGTGCTCTCAGAAAGCACAGCCCCTAAGCTCCCAGCAGGAAGGAGGCAACAGAATCTCAGGTCCCTGCTCTATCAGTTTGTCATCTTTGTCCTGTGCAACCCAGAGAGACCTTAATCTCTTGGGCGTCAGCCGGGATTCTGTCCCCAGCACTAAACTCATTTAAAGGAGAGCGGGTTGCGTATTAATAATGAAGATAACCAAACAGCCCAGGCTGTGATATTTTCTCTGACCTGCCCGCAGGCGGGCCTTAATGACTGTTTGTGAAGTGTGTGGAGAGCCTCAGATGAAAGGTGCCCAGGTGAGCAGTCCCTGCCCACTGATGTCAGGACACCTGCTGAGCCTCACCCACCTGGAGTCCAGCTGTTCCTGCTCCAGCTGGCTCTGAAGGCCTGGCTTCTGCAGGCAGACGGGAGATGGTGCCTGGAGAAAGACAGAGAGCCACTGGCCTCTGAGAGTGGGGGTGGAAGAGGCCAGGGTGTGGGAAGGTGGGCAGAGGGAGAAAGGAAGGGGAAAGAGGGCAAAGAGTGACTCAGAAGCAGGAAGAGAAGAAAGAGGGAGAGAGAAGGGGGAGAGAGGGAGGGGGGAGTCAGAGTGAGAGACACAGAAGACATGGGAAGGAAGAGAGAAAGGGAACGGGCCACAGGGAGAGGCCACAGAGAGAGAGGGAGAGAAGGGAGGGAGACAGGAAAAGGGCTTCCCAGGGAGGGTAAGAGGTAAAGAATCTACCTGTCAATGCAGGAGACTCGCTTCTATTCCTGAGTCAGGAAGATCTCCTGGAGTAGGAAATGGCAACTCACTCCAGCATTCTTGTCTGGGAAATCCCATGGACAGAGGAGCCTGGTGGGCTACAGCCCGTGGTGTCGCAAAATACTTAGAGATTAAACGAGAGCAAACAGGCATGGAGTGATTCAGTGCAAGAAAGATCAAAAGGGAGAGACAGGCAGGAATAAAGAAATCATTTTTTCTATTGAAAATGTTTCTAGGTGGCATTTACCCATCACACAGACAACCACTGAAAGATGTGGATACATTTCTGTTGTATTTCCTTGCTTTTGCGCCTTTCAAATAATGAGGTGCTTTCATTCAAATGAAAGCATTTGGCGTTCTAAGAGTTATTTCTTTATTTCGGTAATACCTAATGCCAGTTTTGAAAATATGAAAACAAGTGGAGAGAGATGGAGAGAATCAGTAAGACACACACACACGTATGATGAGGTGGGGGCAAAGGAAACTGACCCAGAGGAGAGGGGCAGAGACAGGAGAGGGATGGCCAGGGCAAAGCCTCTGGGGAGAGACAGGGCCTGGAGCGAGGAAGAGAAAAAAACTAGCACCGCCCCCTGCGCCCCGCGCCCCCTCCCGCGTCTTATCAGCGGCGGGC
>NW_011495054.1:2840563-2882251 GCF_000754665.1 Bison bison bison
CCTGGACCGGCGCGCCACCAGCCCGGCGCCCTCGGGAGCCCTGATCCCGCCCTCCACCACCTGCCCCTCTGAGAGGAGGCCCGTGCCCCTGCCGCCCCCCACCCCCGCACGCGGCTGGCAATCTGGCGGGCCAGGGGGCTGTGCATCTTAAGACTGCATCTTTAGACCTTTAGGAAGCTTCTGCGTTTGAACAACATGTGTATTTCACAGATCAATAAGACCCATCTCTTTTCCAAAGATGCTGTTCACGCAACAAGTCTGTCAAATATGTTCTTTGTCTGCTTTGCTGAAGCTGTACGCGCCAAGTCGCTTAAGTCGTTTCCATGGACTGTAGCCAGCCAGGCTCCTCTGTCCATGGGATTCTCCAGGCAAGAATACTGGAGTGGATTGCCATGCCCTCCTCCAGGGGATCTGCCCCACCCAGGGTAGCAGAGCCCTTATGCGTAGCAGTCAGTGGGCTTGCATCTCAGCTTTGAGGCTGTGGCCTTGGGTAAACATCTTCCTGTCAGAGGGCCTCAATTTTATCTCTGTGAAATGGGAGAATGAAAAGGTGCTTTCACCACAGGGCTGCCAGGAGGGTTAATGGAGTGCAAAGATGCCATGCTTCAACAGTTCTAGCACATAAAAGTTGTTATTTAGGCATTGACTGCTGTTATATCATTGCTAGGGAGCGGGGAGGTGAGGGGTGACAAGGAGCTGGTGGAAATCCACCTTCTGTTAAGCCCCAGCAGTAGGGCCTCTGAGTCTCCTTCCTCTGAGATGCAGAGAGAAGCCAGGAGGACTGGGCATGACTGCGGGCCTCACTCGGGGATGGACAAGTCAGCTCCTGGCCCAGAGTCTCATACTCCTTCCCCATCAGTAAAAGCGGCCTTGATTCATCAGCCCCCCTTCTAAGCCATCACGATCTTTCTCCAAGGGTTGCTGAGATCAAGATTCCCAGGGAAGGGCGACTACAGACACACACAATTGGGAGCCGGCGAGTCTGGTATTAATATCTGCTTCCATCTTGGAGAGTCGTGTGTGCGACCTTGGGTCACACCACCCACTTTGCCAAAGTCAGGCTACATCCTCTGCTAAAGGGCAAATCATAACAGTGGCTCTTCAGGCATTCTCCTGAGGATGAAACAGGTGCTGCAGCAGTGGGACACTCAGACCTCCCAGCTGCGAGGAAGGTGCTGGTGGACAGCCCCCAGCAAACCCATCTTCAGTTCCACTGCAGCATCCATAATCAGGATGCCGCCCGCCCCAGCCAATGACTGCGCATGCCCGAGCTGCTAGAGCCACGCCCCTCCTGCCCAGCTCCCGACTCCTCTGCCCAGTGGTCCTTTTTGGACATTTGCTGTCATGCATTGACTGAGAGCGTCTCAGTGCTTCAGTCTTAGCAATTCCTGCCCAGTCCCTTCCCCTCCTCTCCCTTACCAGGGGTCAGACCCGCCCTGTATTCTGCATGAGGCCTTTGCCCTGCTCCCACCCTTTAGAGGCATCTTAGATACATCTCTTGACTTGATTCCATCTAGGCATCTGCTTCCCAAAAGACCACCTAACACAGTGAGCTAATTTGTTAAAGGCTCACATACAAAGTTCTCAGTAGATGTTAGGTGCTATCCTTCTTATTACTCTTACTATTTTTATAATCATGTATAAAAATACATGTATAATCATGTATTCTTACTGTCAGCATTCTGACTGTCCTGTGCTAAGAGCCCCTCCTTCCTCTCGGTCCCACTCTCTATTCAAACACTTTCAGGGACCCTCCCAGGGGCCAGGTTCTGAACTTCATACTGAGTTTATAGAACTCACATGCAGCCCTCCACCAGCACAGAGCTCACTGTCCAGCCGGGATGATGAAGGAGAAAGACATTTTGATGCATGGCCCTGAGAGCTTGTGTGTGTGTGTTGGGGCAGGTGGAGGGAGACTGCTTGCTAATGATAACAGAAAGGAGGGGTGCTTAACCTATCTTGGAGAGGTGGGAAGGAGGAATAATCTGGGAAGGCTTCCTGGAGGAGGTGACATTGGTGCTGCATCATGAGAGATGAATGGAGTTATTTCAGATAACCCAGATGGAGGGGAAGACCTAAACCCAAAGGAGTTAGGCAGATGAAACACAAACCTATGAAAGTATTGGGAGGGAATCTCTGGGAAAGGCGGAGAGTCTTTGTGAAAGGATGACATTTGCTTTGTTACTGTATATAGGAGGGTGATGTTGCCTAGGGCACTGTGTCCCAAGCTATCTGTTCAGCAGAGCCAGGCCTCTGAGAGGACTGAAATGAAATGAAGTCGCTCAGTCGTGTCTGACTCTTTGCGACCGTAGGGACTGTAGCCTACCAGACTCCTCTGTCCGTGGTATTTTCCAGGCAAGAATACTGAAGTGGGTTGCTATTTCCTTTTCCAGGAGATCTTCCTGACGCAGGAATTGAACCTGGATCTCCTACATTGTCAGATGCTTTACCGTCTGAACCACCAGGGAATCAGAGGTGGGTAAAGGAGGACGTTCTCCATGTAACTGGGGATAGAAGAGACTGGCTTAGCAGACTAGATTTTCTGATTTTTCAAGAGGAATTGGAAATTTTAGTGTGAAATCTCTCTTAAAAATTTTGACTGCTTAATAAAATTGCATTAAAAACTATAAAACCAAAAACACTGGGCAAATTAAACCCAATACATCTAAGGGCCAGAGTTGGTCCTGGGACCACCAGTTTTAGAACCAGGATAGAGGCTGGCAGAGACATGACATCACATAAGCAGGACCTCAAAATACAGCAGGCCCTGTATTTCTCATCTTGACCAGCCCTCCACGCACTCAGCCTCCTTTAAGTCTGAGTTGTCAGCATTTCAGAATTTAGCATTGAACTTTAACACTTCTCTTAAAGTCAGAGCCTCCTGGGACAGCCCTGTGCGATGACCATTATAACTCACAGTTCCAACAGGGAGGCCTGGAGGGTCCAGAGGCTGCCAACATCCAGGTCTGACCTCTTCCCTTCAGCTCTCTGTCCCCCAGAGGGCAGAAGGATGCAGAACCTTCTAGAACCTGAGGCTTCACTCCCATGTCTCCCTCACTAACATGATGGCTCTCTTTTCTTAATCCTTTCTTGGGGCTGCCCCATCTTTTCCAGTTTTCGTCATCATTAGGATGGGGGCATGCTGACCCACACTCCGAAATGAAGCAAATCAAATAAAATAGAAAGAGACCTGTCGGAGTGTTTTCAAGACAGCCAAGGGGAAGTTCCCCCAAATTAAAGCAGCGCCTGTGAGCACAGCAGTCAGAAAGAAAACCTTTTAGCTGAAACCCAGAACATTCCCGGCTGAGGTATTTCATTATAATAATGGTCTATCTGGGATGGGCAATTTAGGAGAAAGGTTGGTGGCTGAATACAGCTCAGGCCGTAAGATTGCTGGGAGCCTGTGCATTCTTCAATTTGAGGCAAGGAGTTCGATTCAATCCATGGAGCTTTTAGGTTTATTTCCCTGGATTTGAGGCCTGTGCATTGTAGATAATCTCTGTTTCCAGACTCCCAAAGAAGGCTTGGCTCTCCATCTCTGATAGGAGTCTAATTACTTCTAAACCACCCATTAGTTAATTACTCAGAGGGTGAGGCGCCTACTGGGCAGGGCTGAGATGATCCTCAGGGTACTCTTCGACCAGCGGGATTAAGACAATTAGACGGGGCACACACAAGTCTCCAGGCCCTTCTGAATTTACAGGGTCCTCATTGTGCATCCCAGTGAGAGAACCCATCCATCCATCCACCTGTCCATCACATGCGCCATCCTGTCTGACTCTTTAGGACCCCATGGACTATAGCCCACAAGGCTCTTCTGTCCATGGGATTTTCCAGGCAAAATACTGGAGCGGGTTGCCATTTCCTCCGCCGGGAGATCTTCCTGACCCAGGGATCAAACGCACGTCCCCTGCATCTCTGCTTTGCAGATGGATTCTTTACCGCTTGAGCCATCAGGGTCAAGCAGTCCAGCCAAATGGTCACGGTCGATGGCTGTGTGGTTCTGAGGTGACGTAAACAGCGACAGGTGTGGATAACATTCAACCAGCATGGAGTGGAGGAGTGTCCACTCATGTCTGTAGCAAAGGACTATTTATTGAGGTCCTACTATGTGCTTTCCAAGGGTATCACAGCGGGCACGACAAGACTGATGCCCTCATGGGGCTGACACCGACCCAGCAGATGGCCATAAAGAACCACCACAGGGGAGGGTGTCTATTCACTTCCTATGTACATGCTGTAACAAAGAGCCACAGACTAAGTGGCTCAAAACAGCAAAGACTGTGTTAATGTGTGGCAGAGGCCAACACAATATTGTAGAGCGGTTGTCCTCCAATAATTGCATTTTGTTCTATACTTCTCGATATTGTACAGTTATAATCTTTGATAATTACTTTAAAAAAAAGCAAAAGCACTACAAGACAAAACAGCAGAGATTTATTCTATCATAGTTCTGGAGGTCGGAGGTCCAAAATCTGGGTGTCTTTGGGGCCTTCCTTTCTGTGAAGCCTGGATGGTACGATCCGGATCCTTCCTTGCCTCTTCCAGCTTCCGTCGGATAATCCTTGGCTGTGTCACTTTAAGCTCTGCCTTTGTTGTCACGTGGCATTTTCCCTGTGTGCCTCTTCTTTCTACAAGGACATCAGTGTTATGGGATTAGGGACCACCTGATGACCTCATCTTAACCTGATTACATCAGCAAAGACCCTATTTTCAAAGAAAGTCACTTTCACAGTTTCCTGGGGATAGGACCTCCATATACCATTTTGTGGTTGTTGTTGTTTGGTTGCTAAGTCCTGTCCAACTCTTTGCGACCCCATGGACTATAGCCAGCCAGGCTCCTCTGCCTGGGATTTCCCAGGCAAGTATATGGGAATGTGTTGCCATTTCCTTCTCCAGGAGATCTTCCCAGACAAGGACTCAAGCCTGCCTCTCCTGCGGGTGGATTCTTTACCAGAGCCACCTGGGAAGCCCAACGTTTCTTTTTAGGAGACATAATTTAACCCATAAAGGAGCATATTGCAGGCACTAATCAAGTCTTAAAGAGTGCTGGTGGGTCAGGGGGTTTGTAAGAGTTCTTTAAAAAACTGAAACTTGGAAAATGTGTGAGAAAGTGAGGTTTGTCTTTGAGAAGTGGGGAAATGTCTCTGGGAAGGCTCCAGACCAGGTGATACAGGCAACTCAGAAACCAGCCAAAGACCTGAGAATTAATCCCAAAGTCTTGGCAGCATGTGTCAGTATTTTTGTAACTCAAGTCGTATGTTCTGTATCAAACCCACACTATGAACTGGGGACACTTTTTAAACAATATTTCTTTTTTGTGTGTCTGTACCAGGTCTTAGTTGCATCATACTTACACTTAGTTGTGACACGTGGGGTCTAGTTTCCTGACCAGGGATGGAACCTGGGCCCCCTGCCCTGGAAGGTGAAGTCTTAACCACTGGACTGCCAGGGAAGTCCCTACAATGGTTTTAAAACGTGCTCATAGTTTGATCTCTGGTCAGGGAACTAGATCTCGTATGCTGCAACTAAGATCCCGTGTGCCACAGCTAAGACTCGGTACAGACAAATAAATAATAAAAATGATAAATAAAACATGCTCACAAATTCTTTGACACTCTTCCTTATCAAAAGATGAGTGTTAATTTCCTTACCCTGGATATGAGAGAGCCTTGTGTCTTGCAATGGAAACGATGTTATGTGACATCTGAGGCTAGGTCATAAAAGGAGATGCTGCTTCTGCCTGGCCCTCCACCTTGGGTCATTCCCCTTGGAGTTCTGACCCATCTGATAAAATGTCTGGGTATCCTGAAGCTGCCATGCTGGAGGGAGCACACGTAGGGACCACAAAGAATAGAGAGAGATGCCCAAGGAGCTGGAGCTATTCCATCCCCTACTGTTTAAATCTTCCCAGCCCAGGTACCACACGTGTAAGTGAAGAAGACTTCATGATGACTCCAGTCTCAGCCACCCTCTGCCTCCAAGGACACGAGAGACTCTATGTCCTCATTTCCCTGCTGAGCCCAGTTGCTTCCCAGAGAGATAAGAATAACACAGGACTGTTGTTTTATTTCATTAAGTTCGAGGTGATTTTTTATGTAGCGATAGATAACAGAGCAGGGCAGGGCTGTGAAAGTCAGTTGAAAAGGTGTGGATTTAAAGCTGTGGCCAGTGGGGGCCACGGAACGTGTTTCAACTGTGACTAACACGATCACAGTAGTGCTTAGGAAGGTGAATCTGGAGGCTCCTGCCAGGTTAAGAGTAGAATAAGAATAGATGGATATGGAGATAGCTGTTGAGAGGTGAAGATTGAATCCTTTGTCTGTATTCCTCTTCCTGAACAGTCTATAATCCATCCCTGGGAATTGATGACTTGGCGAGGGCATTTGTCTGCAAGTCAGGCTCTGCCTGTCACAAGGAAGGGAGAGTTCTGATTGCCCAAGGACAGATGACTAGGAGGAAATCAAGGTGGGGACTGGGATTCGAGGAGGCATTGTGTGAGGTCCCTAGGCTTGCCTGTAACTCTCTTTCAGCTGCTGCACGTCTGAGGGGCGTGGGCATTTGTGTCTTGAGTGAGTTTAGGATTAAAAGGTAAACCTTGGTGAAATCATAAGTGTGTAATTTACCACATGAATCACCTGGTAGAGCATTAACATTAAAATTTACAGCCCCGGGTGGCAATTACCGTAATTAAGCAGCCTAAGATGCTCTGACTCCAAGGCAGCTCTGTTCACTTTGGAGGCAGAGCAAACAGGCGACCTAGCAGTTAAACTGGGGGAAGCTGGGTGGGTCAGAGACCTTCACAGGTAATTCACAGCCTGGGTTTCTCCAGAATAGTCACAGGATGTCCATTTGTCCTTTTCACAAACGTGGATTTTTTTCTAGGGGTGGGAGGGCCTCTGATGTCCTTTTAAAAGCTGCAGCAATTGGTAGAAGCCAGTTAAAGGAAAGATGGCATCGCGGGTGGTGCTAGTGGTGGAGAACCCACCTGCCAGTTCAGGAGACTTGAGAGGCAGGGTTCGATTGCTGGGCCAGGAAATCCCCTGGAGAAGGAAATGGCGACCCCTTCCAGTATTCTTGCCTGAGAATCCCATGGGCAGAGGAGCCTGGCGGGCTACAGTCCGTAGGGTTGCAAAGAGTCAGACATGACTAAAGTGACTTAGCACGCACGCACTCGTGCACGAAAGTCTTCTAAATAGGGCTTCCCTGGTGGCTCAGATGGTAAAGAATCTGCCTGCAATGCAGGAGACCCGAGTTTTATGCAGATTCCCAGAACCATGGCAGAGGAGCTGCGAGGGGTTGGGATCCGAGGACTGGTATTTATTTCATAAGCACCCAGGTGGTGTGTCCCCTGCTCTGAAATTTGAGAAACTTGACCAAGTGTTTCAGCGGAAAGTTCTTCCTGCTTTTCTATGCTAGTCTGCCCATGAAAAGAAGTTTTTTTTTTTTTTTTTTTAACAACAAATGTAACACATGTTCACTGTAACCAATTAGGAAACCAATCTAGTCTGCTTTTAATAAGTGATTAAAGATGGAACACTCACAGAATGATTCATGTGGAAATGTTCACTGGGGTGTTTTCTGCTTACCAATTTATATCTCTGGATAGTGATTAACAGCTACGTCAGCCAGAGGAAGGAGAGGGGAGAGCATTTCTGGTTTGCCTAAGTGGCCGCGTACAGGGTGGCTGCCAACTCCAGTTGAAACCCTGTTCAAAGCTCCTAGGACACGCCAGCCTGGAGTAACAAGGCCATCACTGAATGGGTGAAAAAAAGCCCCATTCAACAGTTACTTCACTCATCACCTATTATGTGCCAGACATTTCCTGGACATCAGGGGTACAACCACAAACAGACCTTCAATTCCAGATTCCGGTAGGGGCAAGGTGTCCATGTAAGTTTCAGTCTGTCCAGGGAAAGTAGGTTACCCGAAGGGTGCCAAGCCATATTCATCTACCTTTTCAGGAAAATCTTCCCCTTCAGGAGGACCTTCTTTCTACCTTGGAAAATGAAACTTTCATGAAATGCTGGTACACATCTCTGAGATCTCACATGCTTTGTGAAGCAGGGGTTGACAAATGATGGCCCATGGACTAACGTGGGGCTGCTGTCTATTTTACTGTCACACAGCCCTACTCATTCATTCATTCACATGTTGTCAATGGCTGATCTGTGCCATGGGCTTCCCAGGTGGCGCTAGTGGTAAAGAACACCCCTGCCAATGCAGGACAGTAAGAGACCCAGGTTCGATCCCTGGGTTGGGAAGATCCCCTGGAGGAGGACATGGAAAACCACTCCAGTATTCTTGCCTGGAGAATCCCATGGCCAGAGGAGCCTGGCAGACTACAGTCCATGGGGTCTCACAGTGTCAGACACGACTGGAGTGACTTGGCAATCTGTGCCATAGCAACTAAGTCCAGGAGCTGTAACAATGCAGGAAATCTTTACTGTCTGGCTCTTTCCAGAAAAAACTTTGCCAGCCCTGCTCCAGAGAGCTTCCTGTGGCCCACGCATGCACGTGTCCTAGCAGTCCGTATGATTGGGTGAGAAAGTAAAACATCAGTTCGTTCTGGTGCTTTGGAGTTCCAGAAGAGGCGAGGCCACTCTCCACCTCTGCACTGTTGCCTGACTCTGCCCTGCTGAGTGGTGTTTTCTGGGCCCTTCTGGGTCATCAAAGGTCATCACACCTTCTCCGCTCTGTGGACTTCCCTTCGGGCCCCCATGTGATGTCTGAGAGTCTTGCCTTAATCCACCAACAAGCCCTGGGTGGGAATTTAAGCCTTGTTTGGTTCTTTAGCTGATCTGCAGATAACACGGAAGGACAGCTGCCCCTGGAGCCAGGGTTGATAGAGATCAGGCAGAAAGTTGTTTGGAGAGGCCCGAGGTAGGTCCATAAACCATGCTGGCAAGCCTCCCATGTCACTTACCCGTTGGATTCTTTCTCCTCCCCCGTCACCAGGGTTCCTGTGTGTTGGGGGCTCTAATTACAGGTAGCAAGGATGCTAAGAGGCTCTTAATCCCCAGATCTTCTGGATGGATTTATGCTCCTGCGTGCTTTTGCCCTTTTATTCTCCAGTCAATTGGCTGGCTGAGCAAGAAGTCCAAATCCTTGGTGCATTCTGCCTCCCGGGAGGTTAATGATGCTTTGTGAAGGCTGCCAGCTCCCACTGGGACAAGTGAATAGTCCCAGAGCTGAGCTTCCAAGAATTTCTCAAGCTCATGACTCAAAGGGTTCTGACCAAGGATATAGAGAGAGGAGGGGAATTGGACAGACTACAGAGCAGGTTTACATTTCACTTCTGCCCTTGGAAACTGGCTGGCTCTGGGCAGGACAATCCCTCTTTATGTGTATATTTTTTAGAAAAGATTTATCTGCTTATTTGGCAGCTCCTGTCTTCATTGCACATGTGGGATCTTTATAAGTTATCACTTATTTGCAGTATGTGGGATCTAGTTCTCCGATCAGGGATTGAACCTAGGCTCCCTGCATTGGGATTGTGAAGTCTTAGCCACTAGACCACCAGGGAAATCTCATGACAATCTCTCTTTAAACCACAGTTTTCTCATTTATAAAACTATCTAAGAGGGTGGTGAAAGGATTTGATTAAATGCTATCCACTGCCAGCCCCATCATAGGTGGTCAACAAAGGCAAGTTTCTTTCTCTTGTCAACTCCTCTGGTCTGGAACCTTGCACGGCTCCCTGCTACCAGCCCAATCAAAGACTGGGGAACCAATCTTTAGACTGGAACCAGTGATGAACGCAGAAAACAGTGTCTCTGGCAGAGAAAACAGGAAGTGCAGAGGACCATGGGTATTCATGAGTGTGGGTGTTTGTGGCCAGCAAGGGGAAAAAAGTGGAGAAGTTTCAGCCAAGCCAAGTCAGAAGGGCTGCATGAGGAGTTTGGATCTGATGACAAAAAAAAAAAAAGAAGTGGAGTCTTTTCAGTTGAAGAGTGATGTGATCTTGTACCAGTTTAAGGTGATGGCTTTGGCAGCTGCAGGGAATCCTGGCACATCCTTGTTGAAAGCACACGGTGGGTGCCTTTGTCCCTGTGACCTTCCTTGATGCCTGAGTTTTCAGAAGAGTTTGCAGGTCTGAAAAGGTGGGGGAGCGAGAGAAAAGCTGGTTCCTATGGAGAGTTCCAAGGTCACACTCAAGAGCCTGGGATCCCTGCCTGACACTTCATAACAGCCCTGCTGTTTTCCAGGGAAGAAAAGCTGTGGGTACAGGTGCTATTGTCTTGCACATGAACCTCCTGTTGGTTGCTCTGTCGAGGCTGCTTTAGCCCAGGGAGAAAGCCTGCAGTGTAGGCAGAGACTAAAATCAGGCTGTGTTCTCTGAGAGCCTTGGAGCCAGACAGAGTCCACTCTGAGTCGTACCTCTGCCATTTCCTAGCAAGGAGGTCTCATTGGGTCTTGATTTTCTCATCTGTAAAATGGGCATAATAACAGTACTGGCTTTGTAGTGTGGGTCTGAATATGGACAGAGGTGTAGTATATACACATCACAGTCAATAAATGGTATGCATTGCTTCATGGTATTATTAGCTACAAGACTCTTGTTGTTGTTTAGTCGTTAAGTCATGACCAACTTGATCTCAAGAGTCTTCTCCAATACCATAGTTCAAAAGTATCAATTCTTTGATGCTCAGCCTTTTTCATGGTCCACTTCTCACATCCATACATGACTACCAGAAAAAACACAGCTTTAACTAGACAGACCTTTGTTGACAAAGTCATATCTCTGCTTTTTAATATGCTGTCTCGGTTTGTCATAGCTTTTATTCCAAGGAGCAAGAGTCTTTTAATTTCACTGGCGGAAAACAGATACATGTATATGTAAGGCTGAGTCCCTTTGCTGTCCACCTGAGAGTGTCACAGTGTTGTTAACTGGCTATTTGCTGTTGTTGTTCAGTAGCTAAGTCATGTCCAAGTCTTTGGGATCCCATGGACTGTAGCCTGCCAGGCTCCTCTGTCCATGGGATTTCCCAGGCAAGAATACTGGAGTGGAATGCCATGCCCTCCTCCAGGGAGTCTTCCCGACCCAGGGATTGAGCCTACATCTCCTGCCTTGGCAGCCATTCTTTACCACTGAGCCACTGGGGAAGCCCTTAGCTGCAAGATTGCAGGCTGATTTTTTTTTTTTTAATCTTGAGAAATTTGAAAAATCAAGTGGAAAGAGAATTACAGTTCCTAATAATCCTAACACCTGTGATTTGCAGCAATGTTCATGTCTAGAGACTTTAATATTTGTGTGTGAAGTCTCTGAGTCTTGAAGGGTGGGGAGTGACAGAAGATCAGATCAGTCGCTCATTCGTGTCCAACTCTTTGCAACCTCATGAATCACAGCACGCCAGGCTTCCCTGTCCATCACCAACTCCCGGAGTTCACTCAGACTCATGTCCATCAAGTCAGTGATGCCACCCAGCCATCTTATCCTTCTTACTTCCCTGGTGGCTCAGACGGTAAAGTGTCTGTCTACAATGCGGGAGACCTGGGTTCGAGCCCTGGGTTGGGAGGATCCCCTGGAGAAGGAAATGGCAACCCACTCCAGTACTATTGCCTGGAAAATCCCATGGACAGAGGAGCCTGGTAGGCTACGGTTGACTGAATTAGCGATTTAGCACATCCCCAGCTTCATTAGCTGTGTGACTTGAGGATTAATTGCCTTCCCCTGGGGCTGTTTCCTCTGGTGTAAGATGGCAATCCTCCCTTCAGAATAGTAATCATTGATATTAATAAGGAACTTAACTGAAATTAAGTTTAAGCAGTTTTTTTTAGTGCTGAGTGCATTTTATTCTAATTCCTTGAAAAATGGTCATTTATGTATAAGAGATGAGATGACAAGAGAGTATGCTGTACCTTTTAACACACAGTCCTATAGGCAGAATGTTGGGCCTGAGCCCCACCAGGCACATAGTAGATTTCAGACCTGTGGTCCCTTCCTTCCCTTTGACACTGTGGATTCAGCCAGGAGAACTCCCACGGTGCCTTGGCTCCGATGTAAAGGCTCAGCGTTCTCCCGTTGACACCTAATCCTTGTTGAAAACTGAGCAATCTTTCCAGAAAGGGAAAGGCCCTTTGCTCTGAGTCACAGGGTGGTCGGGATGTCGGTATTGTCTCCTGGAGCCAGCGGACCTGGAAGAGGAACTCCTCCCCGGCTCAGCGTCTGGACCGCTGCCCGGGAGGATGTGTCTGCCCCGGGGCCAAGCCTGGCCTGGGAGGGGCTCCTCGCTCCAGCCTTGGCGCCAAGCGAGGGCCACTGGGGTCACTGCAGGCCCCAGACTGGTTCACTGGGGAAGACCTTCCTTCTGGTCACCCTGTGCCACCTTCGCCCCCGCTCCCATCTCCCATCCGGTCACTGAGGGACCAGACCAGGCGCTTACCAGCAGCTTCAGCGGATCCTGGAATAACATTCACATTCGTACACTGGCTCACACAGCACAAGGCCACAGGGGACAGTAGTCTAGAGCCTTCCACAACTCTGCCTTCAACATTTTCTTTGCATCTCTCTTTAGCCTAGTGGTTCTTCCTGGGAGGTGGGTGGGGAGAGTTGGAGGAAATTGAGAGGAGGGTGATTTTGTCACTCAGGGGACAATTTGGTTGTTGTTCAGTCGTCAAGTTGTGTCCAACTCTCTGCGACCCCATGGACTGCAGCATGGCAGGCTTCCCTGTCCTTCATTATCTCCCTGAGTTTGCTCAAACTCATGTCCATTGAGTCAGTGATGCCATCCAACCAACTCATCCTCTGTTGCCCTCTTCTCCTCCTGCCCTCAATCTTTTCCAGCGTCAGGGTCTTTTCCAATGAGTTGACTCTTCACATCAGGTGGCCAAAGTATTGGTGCTTCAGCTTTAGCATCATTCCTTCCAATTGTCACAACTTTTGGGGGGAAGGTACTGACTGGTGTCTCCTGAGTGGAGGCCAGGGATGCTCTTCAACTTTCTGGGATGCACAGGACAGCTCCCATGGCACAAAGTTAGCCAGTTCAAAATGTCAGTAGTGTTAAGGTTGAAAAAATAGTAAAAAAAAAAAAAAAAAAAATCTCACCTCCTCCAGAAAGCCTTCCTTGATTCCTTAAATGGCAGAGATATGTTCTTTGGCTCTCATGCACTTCTGATCTTAGCTGTCACAGCCTCTCCCACTCTGTGGTCCCTGAACTCCAGGGAAAGAGCCTGGGTATCATTGAACCTACATCTTTGGCTTCCTTTCTCTCTAGCTTGTGAATCTCTGGAAGTCAGGGACTATTGTCATCCACACAGGTGTCTCAGATATATCATAGAATCTGACTCATGGTGGGTACTAAGTAAATACTTGTTGAAAGAGCAAATGGATGGATGGATGGATGGATGGATGAATGAATGGATACAGTTGTAGGCTGAGACTCAAGAAAACTAAGTTGTCTTCTTTTTATGTGTGTTAGTTGCTCAGGCATGTTCTGACTCTTCACGACCCTACAGACTGTAGCCTGCCAGGCTCCTTTATCTATGGAATTCTCCAAGCAAGAATACTGGAGTGAGTCGCCATTTCATTCTTCAGGGAATCTTCCTGACCTAGGGGTCCAACCCAGGTCTCCTGCACTGTAGGCAGATTATTTGCCATCTGAGCCACCAGGGAAGCCCCATAATGCTCCCACAGGCATGCTGTTAAACTTGCTTTCAATTCTAGTCCCTCCTTCCGGATTGGCTTAATACATCGTCTCCCAGTAGGCTGGACCCTTTGAAAGTGTGTGGACGGAAGTGTACTGAGCTCTTTGCAAAAGAGAAGACCCACCCTTTCGAGCTGAGATACCATTATTTTCATGTGTTACCCTGATAATATCTGTTATCCCTCCATGCTTAGGAAAGCCCTGGATAAAGGCTTTGTGCTGCAAACAGTACAGCCACAGTCTCAGGGATCTTAATCTCTTATCTATGACTTTATTTTGGAAAATTGGGCTTGCTTCTAGCTCCACCCTTTCCCCCCTAGTTCATGCTAATGCTTTCAACAAAGATCCCCGGAAGGGGAAATAGGATTGAGTTCATCCCAGCCAGCAATCATCCCCCACTAACCAGCCCAACCCCGGAGTGGGTGGAGGGGCTAGTGGGTCCCACCCCCCATTCAATCATGTACTATCAGCTCCCCACACACCCTGGAGAATCACCAAATGGAGTTTAGAACAATAAGAATTTGAAGAGGAAAAAAACAACAATAGATTTGGGGCTGTTCCCCTAAGCCAAAATTTCTCAACCTTAGTACTTTGGATATCCGCGGGCATGTTCAATCCCTTCAGTAGTGTCTGACTCTTTGCCACCTCATGGACTGTAGCCTGCAAGGCTCCTCTGTCCATGAGATTTTCCAGGCAAGAATCCTGGAGTAAGTTGCCATTTCCTACTCCAGAGGATCTTTCAGACCTGTCTCCTGCATATCTTGCATTGCAGGAGAATTTTTTACCTGCTGAGCCACCGGAGTACCTGGGACTGGATAATTGTGATTGGTGGGGGCTGGAGGGGATTTTGTCCTGTGCACCCAGAATCCCTTCTTTTCACAATGTCAATTGTTGACATTGGGGAGGGCACTGATCACTATTTTTATCTGTGTCAATAACCTGGGGAAGACTAAATGTTGGGCTAGTTAGAATGGGTCCTGAAGTCTAGCCACAAATTCTTCATGAGCCTGCAGAGTGGACTTAGGGAAGTCAATAGAGCTCTCTGAATCCTAGTATTTGGATGGATAAAAGAGATAGCCATTGAATTTCCAGTTATGTTCATGGGTTCACCATCTAAAATACAGTCATTGTACATCTATTATGTATGAAGCTCATGCAATGATTTCGTTCCCAGGACCACTTCATAAAGTTGTGTCTCTGACCTCATCCCCTACTCCCCACCCTTTCATGCCCTAACCACCCCCACCTCCTGGCTTCCCTGCTGCTCCTCCAACACACTGGGCACACTCCAACCTCAGGGCTTTTGCACCTGCTGTTTCCTCTGCATGAAATGTTCTTGCCCAGGTATGTGTGTAGTCGGTTCTCTCACCTGCTTTAGATTTTGTCTTGTATGTGACCTTCTCAGTGAGGCCTTTCTGGATCATGCTATCTAACCTCCCCCCTCCCATCCATTCCAACACACACACATGGACTCACACAATTCCCCTTTCTCACTCTGGTTTTTCTTAATTTAACCTGCTGTGCACTTTCCTTACTTATTTTGTTCATGATCTTATCTCCTACACAAGGATGAGGGTGGAACCTGTGCCTGTCTTGCTCGCTGCTCTGTTTCCAGTGCCTGCCATGCCACCTTGCCCCAAAGTCATCCTCAAAAATATTTGAATGGGTGAATGAGTGGATGGGCTTCCCAGGTGGCCCTAGTGGTTAAGAACCTGCCTGCCTATGCAGGTGACGCAAAAGACCCAGGTTTGATCCCAGGTGGGAAAGAGCCCCTGGAGGAGAAAATGACAACCCACTGCAGTATTCTTGCCTGGAGAATCCCATGGACAGAGGAGCCTGGTGGGCTACAGGCTACAGGGTTGCAAAGAGTTGGACATGACTGAAGTGACTGAGCATGCACACACATGGATGAATAAATTAAAACAGATCTTACTGGCCTTTGTTGTACACAGACTGAGGATCAGAAAGCTTCAAGCATTTGTCCCAGTTAGTAAAAGAGGGCCAACAGTTGATCCCCCTTCTATTTGTCCCATGAGCCAGATGGCCCTGCCAAGCTAACAGACCCACTCTGCCTGGATAGTGAGAGAGGCAGGACTTAAGAACACAATTATACATCGAATGAATTACTTATGATTTTGCAAGGCCTTCTGAGGCAAGTGTAGATGTTGACAGAGATTTCATCAGAGAGCTGATTCAAATGGTGAAGGTCTCGCTCTTTTGAATCTTTTTAACAAATAAAGGGAAAAAAAAAAAGAAAAACCCCTGTCTCTACAATAGGATATCTATGGTCACGGTCGTTTTAGATTTGGGTTTCAACAGAAGTCCAAACGAATGAAGGGAAAAACATCACCGTATGTTTATCCTCATTCTTTCAAACCCAACCCGTCACGGCATTCTGTTTTTTAAATAGACTTTCTGGAAAACAACAATATCCGTCTGCTACCCGCGCCCTTGCTAACTCCTGCAAAACAAAACGGACATAAATAGGACTTGGGAAGCAATCGCTTGCTCGTGCTGACTCAAATAGGAACAGTAGAAAGTTCAGCTGCATCACACAATGGCTGGTTCCTGGTGGAAGTGTGTGTGTGTGTGTGTGTGTGTCTATTGGGCCTGGGGCTGTGGCTGGAGTCTTTTCAGTTACAGAATGAAGCCTTACTTTTTCTTTAAAGAAAAAAAAATTATTAGAGTATAATTGCTTTACAATGTTGTGTTAGTTTCAGCTGTACAGCAAAGTAAATCACCTATTGTTGTTGCTGTTCAGTCGCTCAGTCATGTCCATCTCTTTGTGACCCCAAGGACTGTAACCCACCAGGCTCCCCTGTCCTTCACTATCTCCCAGAGTTTGCTCAATTTCATGCCCATTGAATTGGTGATGCTACCTAACCATCTTATCCTCTGCAGCCCTCTTCTCCTTTTGCCTTCAATCTTGCCCAGCATCAGGGTCTTTAACAGTGAGTCGGCTCTATATATCCCTCTTTTGTTTGGATTTCCTTCCCATGTAGATCATCACAGAGCCTTGAGTAGAGTTCCCTGTGCTATACAATAGGTTCCCATTAGTTACCTATTTCGTACCTAGTATCAGTAGTGTATGCATGTCAATCCCGCTCTCCCAATCCATTCCATCCATCCAATCCATTCCATCCATTCCATCCATTTACCCCCTTACATTTGTTCTCTAAGCCTGTGTCTCTATTTCTGCTTTGCACATACCCTTGTTTCTGGAATGCTCCAGTGCTCATGGGGGTGAGATTCACCGTGAGATTCTGGTGTCTAAGGCAGGGGGTTCCAGAGCCGTGACATCGACAGCTATTGCTGGCAGCATACTAGCTGACACGCTTGGCTTTCCCGCTGTGGCTGCCGGATGCATTGTGCCTTGTCATCCTCAGAAACCACTCACATGGCATGCTCTGAGGTCTTGGGGTTGCCCTTGACCTGGCCCCTTGCATTAATGAGCATAAACCTTCCCAGAGATCCTCCTTTCCCTGGCCTTGTTTCGGGTTCTTAGTACAGTCCACAAACTCATTTAGTCTCCCGTGCAACAGTTAGAAGCAGGCCTCGTCTCCACCCCTTTTTAATCTTCAGTGCAGCCCTTGAAAACAGGTCCATCCCCTTTCAAAATATGGAAAAGTGAGGGTCAAAAACACACAGTGACTTATCTCCAGGCACAAAACTAGGAAACAGCCGAACTGAGATTCAAATCCAGAGAGCGGGTCCCAAAGTGGCCGCAAAGTTCTAAACCTTCAGGATACATTTGCTTCCACCTGTGTCTCTAAGGTCCTCACCCTAAAAGACAGTGATGTCAGCACCCCCTAATTTATTTATATTTTTAAAATATTTTTGTTTATTTATTTTTGATTTGCAACATGTTCCCTGACCAAGGATTGAACCCAGGCCCCCTGCATTGGGAACATGGAGTCTTAGCCACTGAACCACCAGGGAGGTCCCATCCCCCTAATTTAAATATGTATTGTGTCCTTACTTGGATGACTTCTGGTTTCTAAAAATCCTCACATCAACCTTCCAAGGACTTAACTAGCCATTTCCATGCCCTGTGTTTTCAGGCTTAGAATCTAGGTTCAGGGAAGTTAAGGGACTTTGATAGGATTCCATGGCCAGAAAGTGGGCAGAAGCATGCACTGGACCCCAGATTGTCTGCTGCTGCTGCTAAGTCGCTTCAGTCGTGTCCGACTCTGTGCGACCCCATAGACAGCAGCCCACCAGACCCCCCTGTCCCTGGGATTCTCCAGGCAAGAACACTGGAGTGGGTTGCCATTTCCTTCTCCAGTGCATGCAAGTGAAAAGTGAAAGTGAAGTCACTCAGTCGTGTCCGACCCGATTGTCTAGATGCAACTTATTTTATTAAGATTTTTTTTTTTTTGATGTGGACCATTTTTAAAGTCTTTATTGAATTTGTTACCACATTGCTTCTGTTTTATGTTTTGACTTTTTGACCATGAGGGCTGTGGGATTTTAGCTGCTTGACCAGGGATCGAACCTGCACCCCCTTGTGTTGGAAGTTGAAGTCTTAACCACTGGACCGCCAGGGAAATCCCTAGATTCAACTCATGAATGTCTACATTTCTAGCCTTTGTTCTTACACTATTCAGCAGCCTTATAGTCTCTTCCCTACTAGTGCTCATAACTACCCTGCTGGCTGATTTTGGTTTTCTCCCAGTTTTAACTTGTGATCTTGGTCAAATTGCTTCATCTCTGTGCTTCAGTTTTCTCATCTTTAGAATGGCGATGATCGATATAAAGACTTAAGTGAGCTCATATAAACTTCAGAACACTTCCTGGCATGCTAATGATTATTGTTATAGTTTCTGTCATTATTATATTTTATTCTATTGTTTCTCCTTTTGTCTGCTGCAGGAAAGTCAGCCCTATCTCTGTCATTTCTATGTACCGTCTTCTCTGCTTACTGGTTCAAACACCTCAACCCTGCTATTCTTTAAAAGCCGCCACATCCATGAAGCCTTCTGTGGTTTTTCCAGGTCTCGTGGACTTCTCTCCCCTCTCCAAGTCACTCCAGCCTATATCAGACACCTCAGCACAGAACCTTGTGCTTCTATGAATATGCCCTGTTTCCTGAGTGTCATCATTTCCTCCTCAATCAGGTACCATCCTGCACTGTTGTGAGTAACCCCTCCTTCTTGAGAAATGGTCTTCTCCTGACTCAGGCACCAATATCTAGACTTTGTCTTTTGTTGGCCCAGAGGGCTTAGGGAAGTGCTGAGGCCACAGGGGTTTGGCAAGGAGCTGGGTGAGAATCCTGTTTTAACTGCCTAACCATCACTTAATTTCTGAGGTTGTGGGCACCTCATTAGTATATAGGGGATAATCACCCTTACCTTTCGAGGGTGGTTAGAAGCAATTAGTGAGAGAATGTCTATGCAAATACCTGTATCAGATACTAGATTAGATCCTTCTTAATAATAGCAGCACAGCATTCATCAGCCATTTAGAAAATATCTGTGCTAAATATTCTTTTTTCTTTTTAAACTTAATTTTAACTTTTATTGGAGTATAGTTGTTTTACAATGTTGTGTACTAAATATTTTACATATTGTTGTTGTTTGGTTGCTAAGTCGTGTCTGACTCCTTGTAACCCCATGGACATGGAAGCATACCAGGCTTCCGTGTCTTTCACTATCTCCTGGAGTTTGCTTGAGCTCATATTCATTGAGTCAGTGATGCGACCCAACCATCTCATCCTCCCTCGGTCACCCACTTCTCCTCCTCCTTCCTCTGAATATATGGAGGAGGACCTTGGCTCTCACACCAAGCCATCTGTGTCTCAGCTGTATTACTTACCTGCTATGTGGGGAGAGTTAATTAACCTCCTTAAGCCTTGGCTTTCCCATTATCAAAAGGAAGATTATAATATGCAGCTCACAAAATTGGTGTGAACTATAATTTAAAACCTAGGCATACATACAGACATTACTTTGCCAACAAAGGTCCGTCTAGTCAAGGCTATGGTTTTTCCAGTGGTCATGTATGGATGTGAGAGTTGGACTGTGAAGAAAGCTGAGTGCCGAAGAACTGATGCTTTTGAACTGTGGTGTTGGAGAAGACTCTTGAGAGTCCCTTGGACTGCAAGGAGATCCAACCAGTCCATTCTGAAGGAGATAAGTCTTGGGTGTTCTTTGGAAGGACTGATGCTAAAGCTGAAACTCCAATACTTTGGCAACCTCATGCAAAGAGTTGACTCATTGGAAAAGACTCTGATGCTGGGAGGGATTGGGGGCAGGAGGAGAAGGGGACGACAGAGGATGAGATGGCTGGATGACATCACTGACTCGATGGACGTGAGTCTGAGTGAACTCTGGGAGCTGGTGATGGACAGGGAGGCCTGGCGTGCTGTGATTCATGGGGTCGCAAAGAGTCAGACACGACTGAGTGACTAAACTGAACTGAGGCATACAGAGATGGTTTATTACTTGGTAGTTATTGTTATCGACGTATTTCCCTCCCTTCTCACCTCTCTCTCTTTACTTCCTATCATAGCAACTCACAGTCTATTGAAAATATCTCTTCTCTTGTCTATCACTATACTGTGAGCTCCTTAAAGGAATGGATGAACGTCTTTTCTCTCTGAAGGTGGATGGATGACTAGATGATGGTTCATCACTGAATGGATAAATGAGTGAATGGGTGCATTGATGGATAAATGAAAGACAGGAGGCTGGATGTAGGTAGGTAGGTAGCTATATATATGCATGTAACCCACTCCAGTATCCTTGCCTGGGAAATCCCATGCACAGAGGAGCTTGGTGGGCTACAGTCCTCAAGACTGCAGGAGAGTTGGACTTGACTTTGCGACTAAACAAAAATGGTTTCATAAATGAAGGGATAAGTACATGGCTCGCTGGCTGGCTAGATGGATGGAAAGTTATGTGTATGCATAGATAAATGGATATTTGGATGGATTCATGGATGTATAAATGAATGGATGAGGATGGATGCATGCATGGATGGGTGTATATAGGTATGTATGTCTGTATGACGTAATTAATAGATGAATGGAAGTTTGGATGCTTGAATAAATGAATAGATGGATGAACACATGTATGTGTAGGTATGAATGGGTGCATGTTTGGATGCGTGAATCCAGGAATAAACTGATGAGTGGATTCATTAATGAACGGATGACAGAAGCGTTTATGCCTATAGATGGATGGATGATTGAATGGTTTTGTGGATGAATGGATAAATGGGTGATTATTGTAAAAAATGTGTTCTGGTACTTAGCTATATTTTTATTCTAAATCTTTATCACTGAGGGTTCTGATCCCTTCTCTGAACCCAAATATGGGAAAAGAATGTACTAGAATAATCTACTCTGTGTCCCATAAAAGGATGCCTGGTGCCACATGGCACCATGTTAAATGGATGTAGATCAACATCACTCGGAAGTGTTCTCTATAATTGTCTCTAAATGCCTTTTCAATATGATATCTCAGAAACTGATTCAAAGCTTAGTCCAACTTCCTCCGCACTAGAGGTTAAGACTAGAGGGGAGCCCAGATGCCACGTGTTTTGACCCTTTAACTTTTCAGACCTGGAAATTGAAGCCCAGAAGAGGAAAAGGACTTGCCCAAGGTCTCACGGCAGATGTATGTCAGACCCTGAAACAAAATCTCACGGGCTGAGACCAGGGTTTCTGCTGCAAAATGCTGCTTGGTTTCCTCTGTTTTGTCAGAACTTCCTGGCCCCAGATGCTTTGGAACATCCTCAGATAAAGACCTTCTCTCTTTGGCTCCAACACCCACGGGTCCCGAGAGCCAACTTGAACTTGTTCATCTGCTGTGTGACAGTCGTTGACTTAGCCGCCAACACCTGGCCGGTGAGCAGTTGGAAGGATTTAGAGAGACAAGGAATTTGCCTTGTGTGGGTAGATTCCGAAGTTTGCCCTCTGGGGTTTCAGCGTTTAATGCTTCCCCCTTGTCTCCTGACTTTCTAAAGGGAAATCTTTCTTCTCTTTCTCTTTCATTAGTAGAATAAAAGGAAGGAAGACAGACACACACAGAGAGTTTGCCCTAGTTACTCAACAAAGGCCCCCCACAAAGATTGTGTTTGCTCATCCCTGGGGCCATGGGGGCCCTCTTAGTCTTCCTGCAATCTTCAGAGTGGCGGTAATGAACGCGAGCCCTTCTTGCGCTAGGGCTTGGTCCTCCCTTCCTCCCTCCCTCTCTCCTCCTCCCACCTTGCCTTGGAACTGCCAGAGTGTTGAGCAGAACTCTACTGCAACGGTTTTACATTTCAGCCTATCTCTGGGTTTCTGAAATTTCCGGTCTTGAAAGAATCTAAATCTCCGTAGCCGGAGCCCTCTCACCTGGGAGGGTCACCTCATCTGGTCTCTCAGGGCACAGATGGGAATAACAACAACCACAGCAGTGACATCCATAAGAGCAACGACTGCATCCAAAGAGCTGACCGTGTGCCAGTCACTGATCGCACTCAGTCTCCACAGCAGCACTGGGAAGGGTACGCTGCGCACATCCTCATTTGATGGATAAAGAAACTGAGGCATGGAAGAGGCCACCCAGCTCGGGTTCCAGTGCTGTGTTTAATGACTTCATCATACTAGGCGCCATATGCATTGGAGGAGAAAATGGCAACCCACTCCAGTGTTCTTGCCTGGAGAATCCCAGGGACGGCGAGGCCTGGTGGGCTGCCGTCTATGGGGTCCTACAGAGTTGGACACGACTGAAGTGACTTAGCAGCAGCAGCAGCATACTGAGTGCTTACCTGGTTTAATTCAATTCATCTTCTTTATGACTTAGCCAGGTAATCAGTATCCTTATACCTATTTACAGAGATGATCAGTATCCTTATACCTATTTACAGAGATGATCATACTGGGAACAGAGGTTGAGTCACTTGTCCAAGGACACACCACACAGCTGGTAATGACAGAGCTCTATGCCATCTTCCCAGTGGCAGTGACTCTGTAAATATTTTATAGAATTATAAACTCATGAATATTTTGGGATGTATGAGACTGTAAGGAGCATCTAGGTGAAATATTAGAGGTGAAGAAATAAGACCTAGAGAGGCAAAGTGACTCACCAATAATCATAAGGCTGGTTAGCTACAGACTTCCTGGAAGAGTTGTAGAATAATAATAATTATTATTATTTCACTATTTGAAATCATGATTATTATTATTTTAAGAATTGCAATGGGCCTTGGAATCTTTTGTCAATGCACACTCTCTTCTGTGCAAATCAAATTGCAAAGTCATTAAAATAATAGCTACTTGTAAAGTAGCCTGGTGGGGCATTTGAAGATACCATCCCACTGAAACACCTACACACACACACACACACACACACACACACACACACACACAACACAACATCATACACCTTTCTTCCTTGGGTAGTGCTTTGGGTTTCGATACATATGCTGTGTGTGTTTGTTTCTTTTTCTCCCTTACATGACACTCAGGGATGAGGCGATCTCAAGGGATCTCTGGGGCTTCCCAGGTGGTTAAGAACCCACCTGCCAGTGTAGGAAACATAAGAGATGTGGGTTCGATCCCGGGGTCAGGAAGATCCCCTGGAGGAGGAAATGGCAACCCACACCAGTATTCTTGCCTGGAGAATCCCATGGACAGAGAAGTTTCCTGGGCTTACAGTCCATGGGGTTGCAAAGAGTCAGACATGACTGAAGCGCTTAGCATGCACAAGGGATCTGTATGTGTCCTGGAGGAGATCGTCTTTACCATGTCCTGAGTTTGGTTTCCTGTGAGAAAGTGTGGCTTGGACCCAAGAGAGGGAAACTGCTGAGAAAGAGAATTTGGAACTGATAAACGGGGGAGGGGAGGAAGCACAAGTGAGCAGGGATGATTCTGCCTGAGAAAAACTGGGTGGCAGGGACTACATCTCAGCTTTGCAACCAAGATAGGGCAGGCCCCCACAGGCTCTGAGAGCTTGCCTGATGGGGCTGGTGGAGATGGGGCAGAATGTACTGCAGGTGAAAGATAAAATGCCAGAAACTCTCCAGGTGTCATTGATCTTAAACACATGTTTGAGACCCAGAAAGAGACCACGTTTCATCTTTTTTTAAAAAAAGTGTTTGTTCTTATTATTAATTTATTTGGCTACACTGGTCTTAGTTGCAGCATGCAGACACTGAGTTCCAGCATGTGGGATCTAGTTCCCCGACCAGGGATCGAACCCAGGCCCCCTGCATTGGGAGCTCGGAGCCTTAGCCACTGGACCACCAGGGAAATCCCAATATTTCACCTTAAGTGAGCTTCCAGGATAAAGTTTCTCAGATGGGGAGGGACTTTCAGAAGATATATGGAATAGGACATTATATGTAACATTAAACCACACAGTGGAAACATTCCCTTTTCTATTCCTTCCCACTCCTTTGGTTTTTCAGGAAGCAGATCTTCATTTGGTTCTTTTACTGCTTTATTTCCTCCAACAGTTGCTCATCTCTCTTAAACAGGAGAGCTCCCCGCAGGCCCAGAGCCCATTCAGGACAATCTGATTAGAATTTAGCATCAATCGTTGTGTTCTTTGTGTTTATTTTCAAGGCAACTTTCTACTTGGAGTAAAGGACCCTGGGATGCCAAGGACTGGAGTAATATACAGTTGTCTTTTGAAATGCAGTGATGTCCATACGTACAAAACTTTAAGCCGCAAACTTTCAAAGATGTGAATGAGCATCCGCATGTTCAATCACGTTGTTAGTTCACTTGTAGGGTGTACATTCTCAAGTGTGTGCCTCCTCTATAAGTGGTTGACTGTAGAGCGCTTTATAGAGTCAAGTAGTTCAGCATTTTTGTAGCTAGAACCTGTGGCATCAACATCAGATGTGAGTGACACTGCACTTGCCCTCTGTCTCGTATTGCTGACGATCCTTCAGCTCTCCCATCTCTCACCTCCTTTCTCTCCTCCACTTAGTAACTCTTCTTGCTTGTTCACTCGACGCCAGCCCCCGTACCCCAGCTGTCGTACTATACTTTTCAAGGTACTACACTGTAAGATTAAAAAGGCTACCTTTATATTTTGTGTTTGTTTTTATGTATTATTTATATGAAAAGAGTTATAAACCTATGACAGTACAGTACTATATAGTTGATTATGTTATTTGGGTACTTAGGCTAACTTTGTTGGACTTATAAACATGCTTTCCGAATAGAACCCATTCATAGTTAGGCGTCTGGACATGCATGCTCAGCTGCTTCAGTCACGTCCAACTCTCTGTGACTCCATGGACTGCAGCCTGCCTGGATTTCCCAGGCGAGAATACTGGAGTGGGTTTGCCATGCCGTCCTCTAAGGGATATTCCAACCCAGGGATCGTACCCACATCTCCTGCATCTCCTGCATTGCAGGTGGACTCTTTACTGCTGAGGCACCAGGGATGCCCTGTATGTAGGGAACTTACTGAAAAGTATTAGACAATAAAATGAGTTGGCATGAAGAACATCATGAAGTCTAATAGCGCAGACAATTTACGGAGGTTGCAAAAGTCTGAAGATAATAAAGAATGACTGATGTTTGGGGAGATACCAGTCTAGATGAGAAATGGAGAGACAGCAGGCAAGGGGAACATGGGGAGAGGGTGCCTTTTCTGAGTCGCAGGAAGGTGCTATATATGTTAGCTGTAGTTATGGAAGTTGGCCATGGGTAAGGAATGGTTGAGTGGTATAAGGCAGGATAAGCTTGCTGTTGTCACGAATAACCCCCACACTTCAGTGGCTTTACCCATGGAAGGCCAATCAGGTGTCTCTCATTGGTGGGATGTCCTCCACCAGTGACCACCAAATGGTGCTTCTTCAGGGACCCAAGTTCCTTCAAAGCCCTAGTCTCTCCGTTTAGCTGGTGAATGATCACCACGGGCGGTTTTCGTGGACCACATCGGGATGTACTCTTATCACTTCTGTCACATCCTATTGGCTGCAGCACTGTCATGTGACCACACTAACTGCAAAGGGTTCTGGGAAACAGATGGGGGGTGGTGCAGCTAGTCAGTCTCTGTCTTTGATGGTTAGTTCACTCAATTTATTTAGCCAATATTCATTCAATACATATTTATTCATTCAGTATTTTAAAATTTACTCATTCAGTATTTATTGAGCAGCTATCTTATGCCAAGCTTTTTTGCATCTCCATTTAATTGAAGTGATGGCTTTACCCTTTGCATGTGTGTTTGGAGATCATTTATAAGATAGTTTGGAAAACTTAATTGCACATCCTGTATTTTCAGCTAGAGTGGTGATTCTACTCTTTTCATGTGTTTAGAGATAATTTGTGAGATGTTTGAAAAATGAATCCCATGTGCTATAGTGTATTTAAATGATCTTTTCAGAAATAATTACTCATTTTCAGTGGAGGTACTTGAGGGTAAGGGACATATCTTGGGTATTATCCCCAAATACCTAGTATTGAGCCAGGCACATAAATGTTTTGTAGAAAAGAAGTTTCTAGACACAATGACTACATAACACTGGCACTGGACTAGCGAGTTGGGTTCCCAGCAAACAATCGAGCTCTTTACCCACATCACCATCTCATTAAGCCAGGATAGAATCCCAAGACTGAAAAGAAGGGTGCTCTTGGTATCCTTTCCCACAGCTCCTGGTTGCCATGGGAACATGCCATCTGGCAGCCACAGGTCAGGAGAGGCTGGGGGCCCTAGACATTCTGCAGGGCCTCCTACCAATAAGCCCTGATATCTACTCTTTCACCCAAAGTACAGGCATTCCTTTACCTGAGGCAGAGGTAGTATTTTCTGCTTAATAAGATCTACACGAACTTACCTGTTGAACTCATCCGAGGGCAAATTCCTCCAAAGAGTGGGATTCAGGGAATATCCCAGGGCAGCTCATTCATCTACTGTGTACTGAATGTCAGTTCAGCACTTCCAGATTCTATGCAACCTTTATGTGTAAGTTGTTTCTTTGGACATCTACCTTGGGAATGGTTTGTGGGTCTTGGCATATCCATGAAACCACATTGCTCATAATATTTCTAGGCTATTTCTCTCCTCCTAGTCATGTGATCCACATAGTAAAGATCAGTTAAGATCATGCTATTAAAAAAAGATGCCCTTGAACCTATATCTTGGGACATTTCCCCATGTCATTAACATTGTTTATATGTTTTTGATGTTTCTGTAATAATTTGGCTCTTTATCAAAGATTTTTAAGTAGGGAAGAACATTATCAGATTAGAATTTTTTAACTTCAGAATGAAGATGGGGTAATGGGAATAGAGACGTAGGTGAGAGTGAAAAAAAGATAAGAGGCTGGTGGAATAGTCTGGAAACAAGCACTGGATCTCAGAGAAGCAGCCATGTGTGCTGGGTAAGCTTGGTCTCCACATGGTCTCCACCTAATCCACAGGCACACTCAAGAATGTTCAGTTTCCTCTTCTCTGTTCCCACTGGACTATGGAAGACCTCATTTATGGGAAAAAAAATTCAATTTTGACCAAAAGAAGCATTGATAAGTTCTGATATTTAAAATTTCCCAGTATGAGGCTATCAAACTTTGAAGCAGGTCCCATGTGTACCTTTTCAACCATGATTTGAAATATATTTTTTAAAATGACGTTGAAAAAAGGCAAACCTGACCTCAAATCTTCACTGTGTGACTTGCTAGCTGTGTGACCTTGGGCAAGCCAGTTAACCTCTCTGAGCCTCTCAGCTTTCTCTTTGGAAAGTTGCTCCCTGCTCCTCAAGGTAAAATTAGACATTGTACAGAGCCCAGCTTAGTACTTAGAACATGGTAAATACTCAATGACTCCTGCTTGCTCCTCTCTTCTCAGATGCAGGTTAGATTCTTGCCACATTGCTTTCTGTCAAGAATAGCAGCGAGAGACAAGCCGCAGACAAAGACAGTGGCTTAATCGTCTCATCCTCCTGGCTGCTGACCTCGCTGGGGCCAAGGCTTGTTTGCCTTGGAAGACATGCTGAGGGCTCCCAAGGTTCTTTGTTTAACTGATGGCCTTTGAGGGCTGGGGCGAGGGATCAGGAGACCTAGAGAGGCTTGGGTCAGATCAAAGGGGCTTGCCAGACAAGCTGGGGCAGAAGCCTGGTGATGCATTGATCCAAAGTGGAGGGACTGGTTAAGCTCTGTTACTTTTGGGAAGCTGGCTCAACGCGCCACTTATGGAGAAAGGTGAGGCCTTTAATTCCTTGATGATGGCTTGGACATTGAGACACTCTGGACAGGAGGAAGTATATTTGTGAAGGTGGTGGTTTTATGTGGTGATGTTCCAGGCCCAAAGGGTTCCTGGCATGGCATCCTCTCTTTTCCATGTTGATAGTTGGATTTCACGTGACACATTTGGCCTTGGTAGGAATATAAACTCTTCCTTCCCAAACAGCTCCATAAAGGGAGTCTTATGGGGGGAGGGGGATTCTTTAATAAACAATTGAATATTTTACAAAGTAGTCATCTTTATAATGTGTTAATCATGTAAATTTAGCTATTGCTAAGCATCCGTCTATCCATCCACCCTTTCACTCATTCACTTATTCATGCGTGTGTTTTTTACTTATTTATCTATCATCCATTGATTGATTGATTTACCCATTCATCCATCCAGTCATTCATTCATTCCTCCATGTTTTTATGTATCTATCCACCTACGCATCTATCTATCCACCTTTCTATCCAGACGTCCAGCCAGCTATGCATCCATCCACCCATCCATCCATCCATCCATTCATCCACCGACCTATTCACCCTCCCAACCACCCATCCATCTACCCACCTACCCACCCACCCATCCACCCATCCATCTGTCCATCCATCATCTGTTCATCCTTTCATGCCCTCACCTACCCATGTGTCTCTCTAACCACCCAGTATCCATTCAGCCCCTCACTCATTTTATCCTCTATTCTTGAACTAATTATTCCATCCATGGACTGTCACTGAGTAATCACTCTGTCCCTAGTCCTACTCTAGGCACTGGCAAGATTAGACTTTGGCTTCTCAGAAGCACATGGGTCTCCTGGCGAAACCAACATATAATTAGATAATTACCACCAGCAGGAAAAGTGGAAATTAGGGTCTCTTAAAGCTCGGGGTAACTTTATGCCAAGTAAATATCGGTGAAGTCCCAACTCCCTGAGTGTCCTTGGACAAGTTCCTGTAGTTTTAAGGTGAGATAGATGGAGTATGTGAAACTGAGGGAAGAGGCCAAGTTCTCACTTTTCAGAATCTTTAACCCCTTTTGCATATCTGTCAAGTTTTCAACTCCTTTCCTTTCCTAGCAATCTCACTTCTAAGAAATCAGCTTGGAAACAACCCAAACGTCCAACTCCAGGGAACTGTTTAAGTACATTTTGGTACATCTGAACAATAAGGCACTGTGCAACATTTGAAATGCAAAAGGTAGAAGTTTATGGGCTGATAGGAAAAAGAGTTCAAGACATAGTGTCAAATATAGAAAATTAAGCCACAGAACGGTGTTTCTGGAAGAATCACTCTGTGCAAAACATATGAGATCACACAGGCGTGCCCACCTCTCTCTCCTGTTTATCACAGATCCTTCTTTCATTTTGGCCTGCAAAGAGAAGCTTTCTAGAAGAACCAGAATCTGCTTTTCCTCACCACAGCACCCCCCAAACCTAGAAGTGCTCATGTTCACACTTAGTTGTTCAGTTATATCCGACTCTTTGTGACCCTGTGGGCTGCAGCTTGCCAGTCTTCTCTGTCCATGGTATTCTCCAGGCAAGAATACTGGAGTGGGTAGCCATACCCTCCTCCAGGGGATCTTCCCAACCCAGGGATTGAACCTGCGTTTTCTGCATTGGCAGGTGTTTTTTTTTTTTTACCACCGAGCCACCAGGGAAGACCCAAACCTAGAAATGTGCCTGATATATAGCAGACATCCAGTAAATATTGACTGAATGAATACATGGATGTATGATAAAATGACAGACTATCACTGTTGACTTTGGGGCACAGAACTGAAAGTTTTGTTTGGGACTTTTGGCTTTTCTTTTGCTACATAAAATAGATGAATGTTTTATTGCAAAACTTTGAAAATCTAGAAACAAAGTAAAAAAGAAATCCTTCAAACACGTTCTGTCTTCCTGGTCTCCGGGAAGGGATTACACAGTGGGGGTGGTACATCTCCGTTTATTCAAGCTGTTTTTCCTGTGCAATTAGGGAAGGGGGCCTTGTGTGTTTCAAGCCTCCACACTCCCAGGGGGGAAGAAGCCAGACCTGTCAGAGAAAACAAACATCTGCTTGTGTGTGTGTGTGTGTGTGTGTGTGTGTGTGTGTGTGTGTGTTGAGGTCCATAAAACCCCAGACCCCCATTCTGGAGTAGGAGCTGACATTAGGGAGCTGTTGACAGTCCCTAGGTGTGACCTCTTGCACAATGCCAGGGACAGCTCGGCAGCTTAGGAAAAGGAAGAAAACAAACAAAAAAGTCGGCTGAGTCTGTTTGTTCTGAAGAAACTCAAAGAGGTGTTTGACAGTCAGTAAATGCCAGCTTAGCTGTTGTTTTTAATCTCCAACATGGGAGGCAGGAGGCCTGGGCAGGGATGGGGGCAGGAGGAACGGAGGAGGGCCATACAGGGAGAAATGTGGAGAAGAAGGACCCCGATGGGGTGGGGGGTGGGGAACCTGCAAGCAGAGCAAGTCGAGTGGACTTGATAGGAGACTTGTGGGGGGACTGATTTGGGACCTTTGGCCTCTTAGGTGTTACCAGTCGTTTGTTTTTTTAAATCATTTTTTTATCTTATTACATTTTATTCTATTGTAATGTTCCATATTTGGAAGGCAAGCAAAAGCAGCTGCCCCATTCTTTTTAGAGTCTAGATAGCAACATGAAAAATAGGTTGAATGTAGTTCCCAGAGTTAGAAGACCTAGAGGCTAAGGACCAACGGCCTTATTGGCACAGAGAAACAAAATGGGCAGTTTGGAAGACATATTCACATTGGTGACTCTAGAAAGATAATAGTACCACCTGCGTCTCAATCCTTTATTCATTCACTTGGGTATTGATTCACTGATATTTTCCTCCTTCCCTTTCTCCCTCCCAATCCTTCCTTATTTTTCCCTCTTTACAAGTATTTATTGAGCTTCTCCCACATGCCAAGCAGTGTTCTGGGATCCCAGGGACTTTGGTATTAAAGAAGTCAAGGAAGAGACCTTGCTGTCACGATGTTTCCATTCAAGCTGCAGAGACGTGAAACCAACAACTGTGTTGAGTAGTCGTTAAGACTAAGATGGGCAATCAAGTTGGATAAGGACAAGGGGAGTGGGGAGTGATGGGGCTGCTTCAGACAAGGTGGTCAGGGAAGGCCTTTCTGTGGACACTGGAAGAAAGACCTGGATGAAATGAAGGAAAGAACCAGGTGGTTTACTGGGAAGGTAGAATTTGAGAGGGACTTTATGTGTGTATCAAACTTCCCCTTGGGGAGGAAGGGCAAACAGATCGTTTCAAATCCATCTCCTCTGCCCATGGTAGACATCCATAATCGACCAGAGAAGATTTTAGCTGAGCCTGAAGGTGGCCTTATATCTCTAGAATCCACTTCACCTTGGGTATACTAGCAACCCAACCAGCTACAATGAACTGGAATTGGTTCTCAAGACACACCTTCTTTGCCTGCCCTAAACAGAGAGGGCAAATGCTTTAGGACAGACACCTATCTTGTTAAGTGTTATATCTCTGTGGCTGGGCTGTGATTCTGCCTCAGGGATGGTTTTAAGTGTCTCTGAATGAATGAATGGATGAGTGAATGGGAAGAAGGGTATCCAGGAAGAAACCCGGAAGCTGAAAATGGTTGTGTGCATCCTGGGAACAGCAGGTAGGCCGTGAAAATGAGAGAAAAGGGAGAAAAGATCTTATTCTGGATGCATGGGTGCATGCTAGGTTGCTTCAGTTATGTCCAACTCTCTTTGACCCCATGGACTGTTGCCTGCCAGGCTCCTCTGTCCAAGGGATTCTTCAGGCAAGAATACTGGAGTGGGTTACCATACCCTCCTCCAGGAGAATTTCCTGACCCAGGGATCAAACTTGTGTTTCTTTTGTCTCCTGCATTGGCAGGCAGGTTCCTTACCACTAGTACCACCACACTTGAATATAATCACTGAAGACATTTGACAAGGAAATGGCATGATGTGAGTTGTTCATATAACATCGTTGTCTGTATGATTGTCCCTAACAGTCCAGTGACAGGTAATATTAATAGAAGTAGTCTAGAGATGGTAGTAATAATTGCTAACAATCGCTTTTGTGTCTCTTCCTGTGTTTGGTGCTGATTATTTTTATTATTCTCAGGGCAATCATTTAGGTGCTATAATTATTGCCATTTTACAGATAAGAAAACTGAGTCCTGGAGAAAAGTAACTCACCCAGGGTCAAACCAGCAGTAACTGATAATGAATAGCTGAATGGGTTAAATATATTTCTGATTGAAACTGGGAAACTCTGCCTTCCTCGTCCCACAAAGGTTTAGCTACATTTTCTTTATTTCCAGTTAGAACCAAAGGATTCGTTCCCTTCTTTCTGTAGCAGTAGGGGGCAAGAAACTCATCTTTTATGAGGCTGATGGCAGCTGTTCTTCCCTCCACCCAGCTGTCTTTTCCTGAAATAGGATAGGGCAAGAATTTGAGGTTTTCGCAGATACCAGGAAAATAGCCCTGGAACTGGAGATCTGAGTTTGAATCCCAGCCATCACTCTCTGTCAGGGTAACCATAGAAACCAACATCACCACTCAGCTTCAGTTCTGCACTTGTAAAGGAAAACATACCCGCTCCACTCTTGGTTTAGAGGATCCTGATGAAAATTGGTGCATTCTCTGCATGCATGGAAACACTGCCTATTGTGCCCATATGTAGATCTGACAGTATATGTTCCTTTGTGACAGGTACCATGCTCATATAATAACAGTTATTTCTCTAGTTATTTCATCATTTAATATTTGGCTCCTGAGCTCAGTTGATGAATAGTTGGTGAGGAGACTTGCAATGCATACTTCCAGTCCCTTTGCTTCCTCTGTCTTTGATTTCAGCCATTACCTGGTGTCCCATTCTATGCAAGGCCTGATCATATTTCACACAGGGTGCAGTGCACAGGGCTTCAGCCCAGGCCCGCTCTGTGGACATCTGGCTTCTAGCTCTGGTCTTTTCTTCAGAAGTCAGATTATGGGACACAACAGAGAACTAGCTCATCATCCACTCATCATCATGGAACATGGCAGGAACTGAGTGCCAAGTTTGGGTGGACCTTTGATCACTGGAGTTTGCAAGCATCAGATAAAGCCTCCTTCTTCCTCCTTGAAGACAGGCTGGCCTGAGCCCCGTATCTTGTGTCATCTCATGATGGTCCACTCAGTGGTGACACCTGCTTGTATTGGCTCACTGTTTTATCCCTGCATCCCTTACTTGCACCCTGGGACCGCACCTGGCCATCAAAATACCAACACCCACTTCTTTGTTGCAGCCTGTTTTCTGGGGAACCTGGGCTTAAATAGTGTCGAAGTTAGAATTTGAAACTCTGATTGTTTCCTTAGCTACTCATGCTTGTATCCCCCCACCAGAGGACATAGCCCAATGTCTGAGACATAATAGGTGCACAGTACATCCTTAGGACTGCAAGAATGGATTAATGAGATGCTTGTGTCTTAAGAACATAATATAAGATGGATTGAATCTATGGTCCTAGATAGCAAAATGTAGTGGTTACTGTTGGAGACTTTGGAACTGATCAGCAGGATTCAGATATCAGCTCTGCCACATATTAGCTGTGTTACCTTGCCTGAGTTAAGTGGTCTCTCTGTACCAAGTTTTCTTGCTTGCAAAATGGATACAATTGTGTCATATGTAGAAGGACCTCGTCTATGAAAAGTATTTGGCCCATAGTCATAAATCAATCAATGAAATTATGATTCATAGTAATAGTAGTAGTACAAATATTAAATGAGAAAGAATATATTAAAAAGATGTAGGATTGGATGCAAAAGTCACGCAGATGTACGTCACTGAACGTGGCCCCTGTCCCCCCTTTCATTTTCTTTCTGCAAGTATAATAATTCCTAATCTGCCCATATCTTGTGTGATGATTTTGAGAGCACTTTACAAAGCAGAAAAAGATGATGCATGGCTCTAACTGATGAACATATATCTAAGGAAAAGGCAAAGGCCCTACATCAAATAATGGAAGATAAATGTTACTTCTGTGTTTTGATTATGGGCTTCCCAGGTGGCACTAGTGGTAAAGAGCTTGCCTGCCAGTGCAGGAGACCTAAGAGACACGAGTTTGATCCCTGGGTCAGGAAGATCCCCTGGAGGAGGAAATGGCAACTCACTCCAGTATTCTTGCCTAGAGAATCCCATGGACAGAGGAGCCTGGTATGCTAAGTCCATAGGGTTGTGAAGAATCAGACAGGACCGAAGCAACTTAGCATGCACATTACAAAACATAACCAGTTCTGGAGGCGGAAGGGATGCTTTTTTCCTCTCTGTGATATCAGTGGTGAATGGGACCACTCCGAAAGCATGTCGGATGGCTGAAGAAAGTCCTCCGCTTTGGGAAGATGGAAATTCATCCGTTGTTTCCGAAAGGTGATCTCCTAAGCTGACCACAGTGTGATTGCCCGCTGAGATGTAAATCCCCCAGCCATATGATGGGAAACCAGGTTCCTGGAGTCCTGCAAGGTGAAACTGGGGCCATATTTCACATGAGGCTTAAGCCCGTTATTGCTGATGAAAACAGGATTTTTAAAGGACATGCTTCTTTAACCCTACAACCTCTTTCAGTGGACCTTTAGCCAGGAGCTGGAGTGTTGTGTGCAGCCAAAGAATTCCTGGTATTTCCCATGATGTCACTGGGCTGAAACATAGGAGGGCCTTCTTTTTTACCTCATCTGCAGAGTAGAGGTAATTGTGTTCTTGATGACATATTATCAACTTAATACATGCAAAACAGGCCCTCGCACCAGGACATTGCATTATAATGCGTTGTATTTTTTTTTATTGTATGCCTTGTATTTTCCATCTTTATTCCAACCCCCGTTTTGGTCTCCCTCTCCCACTAAAGGTTTCTAAAGGCATTCACTTTCATATGTCTAAAATACATCCTTAAACCAACAAGGTCCTACTGTAAAGCACAGGGAACTCTGCTCAATATTATGTGGCAGCCTGGGTGGGAAGGAAGTTTGGGGGAGAATTGTGTTAGTTTCACAGTCTTGTCCTACTCTTTGTAACACCATGGACTGTAGCCTGCCAGGCTCCTCTGTCCACGAGGTTTCCCAGCAAGAACACTGGAGTGGTTTGTCATTTCCTACTCCAGGGGGTCTTCCTGACCCAGGGATTGAACCCAGGTCTTGTGCATTGCAAGTGAATTCTTTACCATCTGAGCCACCAGGGAAGCCTCTTGGGGGAGAATGGATACATGTATGTGTATGGCTGAGTCCTTTTGCTGTCCACTTAAAACTATCACAACATTGTTAATTGGCTATATTCCAAAATAAAGCAAAAACTTTAAAATACGTCCTTTTTTTTCCTTTAAAAGCATATTGTGAGTTTTTTCACCCACTTATTTTACATAAAATCAGTAAGCTACCAATCTCAGCTTGTTACTTACCTTGTTTACTTAACATCCTATTTTTTAAACTACCCTTGTTGCTATATGAATATGTTAAAATGTATGCAAATATTTTCTATGTTTATTTATTTCTAACTAGTGCAAAGTGTGCATTCCCCACATTTTCAGTATCATTCCCCTAGAGTTGAACACCTAGGTTATTTCCAGTTCTTCTGCACGACAACCTGCGCTGTAAAGGTCTGTGTATGATTTTTCCTGGAGGTAGATTCTTGGATTCAAAGGTACATCTTACTTAAATCAAGATGGATTCTATTCAAGTCATGTTGGAATTAAAGATGCCAAAGCCACTTGGTGGTCAACTTTGCCGAAGCCCCTTGTTTTCTCCAGGGTATATATTTCCCTGCATTTGTATAAAGAGGGGATTTGGATGAGAAAACCTCTGAGGGCTCTCCTGGCATTTAGATTCCACTACTAACTTGCAAGCCAGCTGTGTTTATCAAACAAATGGAAGAAAAGTTGGACAAAATATGGTAGTCCATCATCCAAATATTTGGAAGTAGCCAGATGTTTAGCATCTTGTAGACACAACCTAGGAGGCTTTTTTCAGTGTTCTTAGGTGGCTAGCTCAGGGGTATTTGTGTTCTTTTAGGTTCCCAAGAATTCTCTTCTGCTCTGAAGTCTAATGTTGAGTCAGGTTTGCAGAGGTCCTCCAGTCCCTTAGGAATCTGAGCTTCAACTCTGTTCAACTCAGAGTTTGCATCTGTCTGTCTATCTATCATCTATGTATCCATCCATCCATCTATCTATCTGTCATCCTATTTATTTATTTAAGGGAGGGGATTCGATATTTATATGGGTTTCCTAGGTGAAGCAGTTGGTAAAGAATTTGCTTGCCAGTGTAGGAGATGCAAGAGACTTAAGTTCGATTCCTAAGTCAGGAAGATCCCCTGGAGTAGGAAATGGCAACCCACTCCAGTATTCTTGCCTAGAAAATTCCATGGACAGAACAGCCTGGCAGGCTACAGTCCATGGGGTCGTAAAGAGTTGGACATGACTGAGCACATACACACACACACACATTCAATATTTATGAGGTTAATGAAAACATTGATCAAATAACATGGTTCAGACAGATATGGGTTCAAATGACTAGCTATTTGCCCTTAGGCCAGAAACCACTTCTTGACACCTCAATTTCCTTATCTACCTATTACAAAAATAAAGATGGTAATGCTTACTTCAGGGCTTCTCTGGTAGCTTAGTGGTGAAGAATGCACCTGCAGTGCAGGACCTGCAGGAGATGCATGTTTGATTCCTGGGTTGGGAAGATCCCCTGAAGGAGGGCATGTAAACCCACTCCAGTACTCTTGCCTGGAGTATTCTTGCCCATGGACAGAGGAGCCTGGTGGACTGCAGTCTATAGGGTCACTAAGAGTCAGAAATAACTGAAGCGACTTAGCATGCACACAATGCTTACTTCACTGGCTTATGGTGAAGATCAAATGAGACCATGGCTGTAAGAACTTAGCTCAGGACCTGGCACAGAGTAAACTTGTAGTTTACCAAGAAAAGAGAGGATGTGCCACAAATATTTTGATACTCTTCCCATGGGAAAATGAGGTCTTAGACCCTTCCTATTGAATCTGGGTGGACTTGTGACTTCTTTGACCAATAGAACGTGGCAGAAGTAACCCTGTGTGATTTCTGGGGCTAGGAGGCAAAGCAACATGTTCATTCTTCACTGGAAGACTGCTGCTGCTAAGTTGCTTCAGTTGTATCCGACTCTGTGCGACCCCATAGACAGCAGCCCACCAGGCTCCCCTGTCCCTGGGGTTCTCCAGGCAAGAACACTGGAGTGGGTTGCCATTTCCTTCTCCAATGCATGAAAGTGAAAAGTGAAAGTGAAGTCGCCCAGTCGTGTCCGACTCCTAGCCACCCCATGGACTGCAGGCTACCAGGCTCCTCCATCCATGGGATTTTCCAGGCAAGAGTACTGGAGTGGGTTGCCATTGCCTTCACTGGAAGACTAGCCACTGGGAAAGATGTCTAACTACTCTGGGGCCGCCATATTGGATCAGTCGCTGATAGGCACTTTGGGTAACAGTCGTGTCTGAACCTGGCTTTCCAGCCATCCCTACCAAGATACCAGCCACACAGAAGGAGATTCTCTAGTCCCAGGTATTCAAATCTTCCCAGCTGACTCTAGACAGTGAAGCAGAGACCAGTCCTCTCCTCTGTGCCCTGTCCAGATTCTTGATTCACAGAATACATAAGCATAATAAGATGATTGTTATTTTATGTCATTATGTCTGAGGTAGATTAAGTTGAGATAATAATTGGAATACCCTGAACTATTAGTATTATTATATCCTCTTGGGGCAACACTCCAATGTTATGTCTTCTAAGAAGATATATTATTTTTCAAGCTTTGTTGAAGTATAACTGATGAATAAAATGGTAAGATATTTAAAGTGGAAAAGGTGATGACTTGATATATGTGTACATTGTGAAAGAATCTGCCCCCATTGATTTAACACATCTATCACCTCACATACTGTCTTTCCTAATTTCTTTCTTTCTGTCTTTTTTTTTTTTTTGGTGAGAACTTTAAGCTCTGCTCTCTTAGCAAATTCAATTATTTAATACAATGTTATCAGCTATAGTCACCATTTCATATATTATATCTTCAGAGCTTATGTATCTTATAACAGAAAGTTTGTACGTTTTTACCAGCATCTCCCTATTTCCTCCACCACTCAGCCCCTGACAACCATTTTTCTACTCTTTGTTTCTACTTTGACTTTTTTTTTTTTTAAAGATTCCACATATAAAATATGATGCACAGTTCCCAGGTGGCCCGGTGATAAAGGATCCCCCTGCCAATATATACATATATATATTGTTGTTGTTTAGTTGCAAAGACATGTCCGACCCTCTTACGACCTCATGGATTATAGCCCACCAGGCTCCTCTGTCCATGGGATTTCCCAGGCAAGAATACTGAAATGGGTTGCCATTTCCTTCTCTGGGGAATCTTCCCAACACAAGAATCAAACCCATGTCTCCTGCATTGGCAGGCAGATCCTTTACTACTAGGCCATCTGGGACTTTGCATATGTGTGTGTGAGTGTGTGTGTGTGTGTGTGTGACTTTTTGTTGATCCCCTGACAACAATGCTGTGAAGCAGATGCTATTTTATTTATATTTCAGAGATGAAGGGACAGGAGCTTAAATAATTTCCCCCAAAGTCATGTAGCTAACAAATTGTTAAACTCTCTTTCTGACTCACATAGTAAGTGATCCTGAAATGATCACTCAAGACATTTTTAAAAAACTTTTTAAAGGTTTTGTTTTTTTTTTTTAATGTGGACCATTTTTAAAGTTCCTATTGAATTTATTACAAAATTGCTTCTGTTTTATATTTTGTTTTTTTGGCCATGAGGCATGTGGGATCTTAGCTCTTCAACCAGAGATCAAAACCTGCACCCCTGCATTGGAAGGCCAAGTTTTAACCACTGGACCACCAGAGACATTCCTGGAAATTTTAATTACAGAGATGACATTCATGTCTGGTTCTTGTGAGGACCTTGACTGCGAGACCTGACCAGACAATTTTCACCCTCTACACCCCAGTTTCCTACGTCCCATTTGAAAACCAGCCATGTTTTGCCAGAGAAACAATCTGATATCCACTCTTCCAGAGTGAAGCTTTTTGGAGAAATCAGAGAGAAAGGGACCTATAAGCTTTCATCACTGGCAGGGAAACTTTTTTGTAAAGAGATAACACATTTTCTAAAGTGATGTTGTTTAGTGGCTAAGTCATGTCTGACTCTTGAGACCCCATGGACTGTAGCCCACAAGACTCCTCTATCCATGGGATTTTCCAGGCAGGAACACTGGAGTAGGCTGCCCTTTCCTTCTCCAGCAGTGACGCAAGTGCCCCCAGACTGAAGGACCCCACCCCCTCACATCTGAGGACCCCGGGTGCTTTGGTCCGAGCAGGCCCTGGAAGAGGATGGAAGACCCGTAAGGCCTTGTCCCCGGGCCCACCCCCCAACCTCAACCCATACCTTAAGTGACGGTAACCATAAAGCCACTAATAAAAACATCTCCACCGGTTCTATTTACCCAGCTGTGTACCTCAGCATCGGCCGCTGACATTTTTAATACTCTCTCATGTCTCTGTCTTCCACAGAATTCATTTGAAGCAGCCCACAGGGAAGGGTGTCGCTGAGGAAACAAAACCCAGACCCCCCAGGCCTCTGAGTGAGGGGTGGGAGCTTGCTGGGAAAACACTTCCACCTGAGAAGCACAAAGGACCCCAGAAGTAGAGGAAGCTGGCCTGAGGCCAACCGGAGGTATGGGAGCGGCTGAGCCCAAGGAGGGAGGTCTGGAGATGGGGCACTTACCCTCCCAGGGCGAAGGCAGACAGGGCCCCACGCTTGGGCAGTGAAGAGGGCGTTGCCTGTGAAATCCCATGGCAGCAAGGATTGTGGGGGGTGGGGGGTGCGGGGTTCTGATTTTTTTTAAACTTTTTTATGAACTATAGGATATCTGTAGGAAAAAAAAAAAAAAATCCACAACACTGAAACAAAGAGCTCAATGAAATCAAAAGGTAAACACCCATCCAACCAACCACGCCCAAGTCAAGAACTGGAATATTTCCAGATCCCTAAGCTGTCTCCCTTCTGTGCCCTTCCAGTCAGCATCATTTACCCCTTCTCCCAAAGTGAGCCCATCTTTAAAATATATTTATTTATTTGTTTGGTTGCTCTGGGTCTTAGTTGTGGCGTCTGAACTCTTAGATGTGGCGAGTGGGATCTAGTTCCTTGACCAGGGATTGAGCCTGGGCCCCTTGCATTGGGAGTGCAGGGTCTTAGCGGGCATGGACCACCAGGGCAAGTCCTGTGACTCCTATCTTTACTTTTAACACCAAAGATGAATTACCTTTTTTTGGACTTTATATAAATGAAACTGTTCTCTTGTATGGGCTTCCCAGGTGGCTCAGTGGCAGAGAATCCATCTGCCAATGCTGGAGATGTGAGTTTGGTCTCTGAGTTCGGAAGAGGCCCTGGAGAAGGAAATGGCCACCCACTCCAGTATTCTTGCCTGGGAAATCCCATGGACAGAGGAGCCTGGTGTGCTATAGTCGATGGGGTTGCTAAGAGTCAGACGTGACTTAGCAACTAAACAACAACAACAAATTCTCCTGTAGCTGGTTTCTTTTACTTGAATTTGCCTGTGAGCTTCTTTTCTGCTGGCTGTGAAGCTGTTTGTTTATTGCTGAATTGTGGACTATATCATGACTAATTAATTGATTTCACTGTTGATGGGCATTTGAGTTTGGGGTTACTGTGACAAGTGTCGCTATGAATATTTTTCTCCCTGTCTCTTGGTACATTCGTATCTGATAGGTACATACCTAAGAGTGGTATTGCTAGAAACTATAAAAATTCCTAGAAGAAAACATAGGGGAAAAGCTTATTCATATTGGTCTTTGCAATGCTTTCTTGAATATAATGCCAAAAGCACAGGCCAGAAAAAGGGAAAAGTAGACAAGTGGGATTACATCAAATTAACAACCTTCTCACATAGCAAAGGAAACAAACAAACAAACAAACAAAATCAAAGGCAGCCTACATAATGGAAGAAAATATTTGCATATAATTTATCTGATAAAGAGTTAATAGCCAGAATATATAAATCTCCTACAATGCAATGACAATAAAACAAATAATATTTAAAATGGACAAAGGAAATGAAGGGATAGTTCTCCAAAGAAGATACATAAATGGGCGATAGGTGCATGAAAAGACGCTCAGCACCACCAATCGTTCAGTTCAGTTCAGTTCAGTTCAGTCGCTCAGTCGTGTCCGACTCCTTGCGACCCCACGAATCGCAGCATGCCAGGCCTCCCTGTCCATCACCATCTCCCAGAGTTCACTCACACTCACGTCCATCAAGTCAGTGATACCATCCAGCCATCTCATCCTCTGTCATCCCCTTCTCCTCCTGCCCCCAATCCCTCCCAGCATCAAAGTCTTTTCCAATGAGTCAACTCTTAGGGAAATGCAAATCAGAATCACAAAGACATATCATCTGATACCTGTTAGGATGGCTATTATCAAACAAAAAGGAGATGATGATGATAACAAGTGTTATTGATTGAGGATGTGGAGAAAAGGGAACCCTTGAACATTGTTAGCAGGGATGTAAATTGGTGCACTCACTATGGAAAACAGTACAGAGGTTTCTCAAAAATTTAATGATACAGCTACCATATGGTTTTAGAAAAGGCAGAGGAACCAGAGATCAAATTGCCAACATCCGCTGGATCATCGAAAAAGCAAGAGAGTTCCAGAAAAACATCTATTTCTGCTTTATTGACTATGCCAAAGCCTTTGACTGTGTGGATCACAATAAACTGTGGAAAATTCTGAAAGAGATGGGAATACCAGACCACCTGACCTGCCTCTTGAGAAACCTATATGCAGTC
>NW_011495054.1:2882933-2934068 GCF_000754665.1 Bison bison bison
GCCACCTCATGTGAAGAGTTGACTCATTGGAAAAGACTCTGATGCTAGGAGGGATTGGGGGCAGGAGGAGAAGGGGACGACAGAGGATGAGATGGCTGGATGGCATCACTGACTCGATGGACTGAGTCTGTGTGTCTGAGTGAACTCCGGGAGTTGGTGATGGACAGGGAGGCCTGGCGTGCTGCGATTCATGGGGTCGCAAAGAGTCGGACACGACTGAGTGACTGAACTGAACTGAACTGAACTACCCTATGACCAAGCAATCTCACTTTTGGGAATATAACCAAAGACATTGAAATCAGCATCTCAAAGAGATATCTACATTTCAAAGTTCATTACAGCTTCATTCACAATAGATAAGATGTGGAAGCAACTTAAATGTCCGTTGATAAATGAAGGGATAAAGAAATGGTTGTATTAACACACAGTGAAACATTATTAAGCATTTGAAAAATGGAAATACTACCATTTGTGACAACATGAATGATCCTTGTGGACATTATGCTCAATGAAAACGCCAGACACAGAAGCACAATACTACAGTATTCACATCAGCGATCTAAAATAGTCAAATTGATGGAAGCAGGAAGTTAGGATGGTGATCATCCGTGGCTGGGTGGAGAGGCCAATAGGGTAGTGTTGATCAAAGGGTGCAAAGTTTCTATTTTGCAAGTTGATTAAGTCCTAGAGATCTATATGTTACAGTATATGTAGTTTAAAATACAGTATTGTATACTTAAAAATTTGCCAGGACATTAGTCCATATGTTAATATTCTTACCACAAAAAATACACGAATAAAAAAGTGGTAGGGGAATAAAAGGAGAAAAGGTATAAGATTTACAGTTAAAAATCAATGTTGTGACAATGAAAACAATTTAATAATCATCTCTTTTAAGATATAAGATGTAGTAGGTAGAATGACTCCCAAGTAAGTCCACATCCTAGTTCAGTGAACACGTTACCATGTTACCTTACACGGCAAAAGGGCCTTCATAGACGTGACCGTTTTGAGATGGGGAGACTGGCACAGAGAGAGTTGGAGAGGGAGATGGGAGGACAGTAGAGGATTTGAAGATCTCCCTCTTTAACAAATGCACGGTTGGCTTTGAAGACAGAGGATGGAGCCATAAGCTAAGGAATGCTGGTGGCCTCAAGAAGCTGAAAAAGGCAAAAGGATGGATTCTCCCCCAGGTCCTTCAGAAGGGCTCCTCTTCTTCTTCTTCAGGCTGTGTTGCACAGTATGTGGGATCTTAGTTCCCCAGCCAGGAATTGAATCTGCAGCCCCTGCAGTGGAAGCATGGTGTCTTAAATATTGGACCGACAGGGAAGTCCCACATACCTCTTCTGATGTCTTGATTTTTAGCCCAGTGAAACCCGTTTCAGACTTGTGACTTCAAGATTGGTAAGACAACGCAATTGTGTTGTTTTAAGTTAATGAGTTTGTGGTAATTTGTTACAGCTGCCACAGGACAACTAATACATAAGAGGGCAATCTGGCTTTATGCCTGGCTTTGCCTCTTTCTGCAATGGTTGATGCCTTCAGAACTCTATAGACTAGACTGGGTGCAACCTAGTTGCTCACTTTGGGGCAGTCAGAACCTAAACATTGGCTACAGTGGATTCTAAAGCTTTTCCCAATACTTTTGACATTTAGGAGATAATATTTCTAGTGAGAAAATTAGATGTGTCAGGGCCCTCAACGTTTTCTCCCAGCGTTTCTTCATTGAACCGCTCTAGAATCTTGTGATTCAGTGTGGTCCCCAGACTAACAGATGCAGTGTCATCTCGGTAAACCAGCACATAAAATGCAGAATCACAGAGCCCATCTAGAGACCCTACTGAGTCAGAATCTGCACTCAAACAAGAGCCCCAGGAGGTTAGAGACCCTAGAGTCAGAATCTGCATTCAAATAAGATCCTCAGGAGGTTTATGCCTGGAGAAGGAAATGGCAACCCACTCCAGTATTCTTGCCTGGGAAGTGCCATGGACAGAGGAGCCTAGCGGGCTACAGTCCATGGGGTCACAAAGAGTCAGACACCTCAGCGACTTAACAACAGCAATAGGAGATTTATGCGTGTGTGTAAGTTTGAGTTGCATAGTTTAGAGATCTTAGTGCATTGATCCATCTCTCCAGGAGTCCTCAGAGAAAGCGTCAGAAGAGTTGTTTCCTTTTTAAAAAATAAAATAGAGATGGCCCTGATTGTGAGCAAATGTGCAAAGGCAGAACCAATGTCCCCAGCTACTTATGCTGCGGTTAGATTCAGGTGCACATGGGGTTTCTCACTGTCACCTGATGCTGTTTCTAGGCTGAGGGAAAGCAGACACTTGTTTGTTTTCTCCAGGAAATACATCCAAAGAGAGGTTCGTGATGTTCTCAGAAAGGGGCCAGAGGTTTCACCCAGCTAGGAGCAAGGATAGACGAACAAAAGATGCTCGTGTTTCCTTCAAAATGGTCATAATTTAATTTCTATTCAGTGTCGCCTGGGTACATTGCAGACTCTCAGAAGCTGTTGATTTTTTTTTTTTTTAAGTCATGCAACGGGGCTGTTCCGGTTTACATCTTCTCTAAGTAAAGCCATACAAATGCCATGTTTCTGAGTCTGCATGTCGCCAGGAACACACATATGGAGTGTGGTAGGGATGTGGTTGTGTAAGAGAATGAGGCAGCCGACTGTGGGCGAGAAAAAGGAACAGACCCGAGACTTTTCAGCCCCAAGACATATGGTTCGTGATCTTGGTGAGTTTCTGCTTTGATTCCAGATCCAGTGATTCTCCATTTCAGAAATGAATTCAGGCTGAAAACTACCGGAGAGGAGATGGGAAATGTCAGGGAACTGAAAAGGAGGTCTCGAGTACGAAAATAGACCAACATCAAGAGAAAGAATCATAATTCTTTTGTCTTGGGAGGAAAATTGCTTTTGCCTTCCATTTTCATGGGGTTCCCTGATGGCTCAGCTGGTAAAGAATCCGCCTGCAATGCAGGAGACCTGGGTTCAGTCCTTGGGTTGGAAAAATCCTCTGGAGAAGGGAATAGCTGCCCATTCCAGTATTCTGGCCTGGGGAATTCCATGGACTGTATAGCCCATGGGGTCACAAGAGTTGGTCACGACTGAGTGGCTTTCACTTTCACTCCATTTTCATATTTCCTTAGGTGACATTGCAGGTAAGTAAGAGATTTGGGTACTCAGAACCCAGATCCAAATAAAGCATCTTCATTAAAGATGGTTGGGAATTGGATGGTAGCATTTTCCACATTGGGTTTTCTTAAGTCAAGTTATGACCCTTTTGTGTTGGTTGTTCATTCATGTCCAACTCTTTGTGACCTCATGGACTGTAGCCCGCCAGGCTCCTCTGTCCATGGGATTTTCCAGGCAAGAATGCTGGAGTGGGTTGCCATTTTCTTCTCCAGGGGATCATCTCAACCCAGGGATGAGACCCATGTCTCTTGCGTTGGCAGGCAGATTCTTTACCACTGAGCCACCTAGGAAGCCCCACATAAAGTATAAGAAATTTCCAGAATAGATAAATCCTTAGAGATGGAAAGTGGAAATGGGAAGTGACTGCTGGATAGTATGGGTTTTCTTTACCTTCTGAACCACCAGGGAAGCCCACAAACCTTTTGGGGACTGTTATTTTTCATGGTCTGTAATTATTCAGAGCAATGGGAGAAGGATGGTTTGACTTTGAGTAATTTTTTAAATGTATTCTTTGGACTCTATGGGAGAGGGAGAGGGTGGGAAGATTTGGGAGAATGGCATTGAAACATGTAAAATATCATGTATGAAATGAGATGCCAGTCCAGGTTCGATGCATGGTACTGGATGCTTGGGGCTAGTGTGCTGGGACGACCCAGAGGGATGGTATGGGGAGGGAGGAGGGAGGAGGGTTCAGGATGGGGAATACATGTATACCTGTGGCGGATTCATTTTTATATTTGGCAAAACTAATACAATTATGTAAAGTTTAAAAATAAAATAAAATTAAAAATAAAATAAAATGTATTCTTTTAGACAATATCCTGCTAAACATCAGTATAAGGATTGATCTAACTTATTATACAACCAACCAAAACCAATTTACCACAAAGCCTGGTATGTAAATATACAAATTCTTCTTAAGATGCCAGAATTATAAATTAGTTTAAAATACAGAGGAATGGCAGGCAGAGAATCTCAGGAGTTCTCTCTGGCATGTGATGGGCTGATGGTTTTATACGCATAGTCTCCCATAATCATCAACATTCTTACAACGTGTGGTGCTATCTTATTACGATTTTAGTGATGAACTGAACTGAAATGAACTGAAGGTCATTCCCCTGTGTTTGCAAAAATGAGGAAGCAAGAAATTGGGATTTGAAGTCAAATCTATGACTTGGGCTTTCTGATTTCTGTTGAATTCTCTCATCGAATTCCCACCACAAACACAAACCATTGGTTTAGTACTGCTGATCAGTTTTACAGCTAAAGAAACTGAGGATCCGTGTTTGGTGTCACTCCATTTTTAAATAGCAGAGTTGGAGTTCATACTGAGAAATATCACACTGATCTCAGTGTTTGAACTTGCAGTGGATCAAAGTTACCCAAAGGAGAGAATCTCTTTGTAGACATGGGACAGTTCCATAGTTTGATGATGGTCACTCAACTGCATACCTGTGCTAATATTTCATGAAACTCTACACAACACACACACACATACAGATACCCACACACAGGAGTACACACACTGGTGAAATCTGAATAAGGTCTGTACCTGAATTAATAAGCACCACTGTCAAGCAATTTCCTGGTCTTGACAATATACTCTGGTCATGTCAGATGTTATCCCTGGGGGAAGCTGGGTAACCAGTACAAGGAACCCTCTGTACTATTTTGCAACTTCTTGTAAGTCTTGTTATTTTAAAATATTGTCTTCAAATTCTTTAATGTTTTTCCCCCATGGAGAGATGGAATCCCTGTTTCCTCCCATTGATTCCGTGAAGCCTCTGTAATGTCTATAGATCGAATACAGTGGGCTAGAGGACTTCCTTGGTGGTCCAGTGGTTAAGATTCCATGCTTCCAGTGCAGAGGGTTCAGGTTTGATCCCTGGTCAGGGAACTAAGATGCCACATGCCACATGGCCAATATATATTTATATAGAAGGAGAGGTACTATGCCAGATTTTAGGCTCAAGTCTCAAGAATTTGGATGCCTCCCTCCCTGAATCTTGCGATACTATTTTTGGAAGTTCTGAGCCACTATGCCTGACATCAGACTTCCCTGAGGCTTTCATGCGGAGAGGCCAAGGCCAGGCATTCAATCAACAATTCTAGATGAACGTAGCATTCCATTCATCCCCGCTAAATCACCAGTCACAGATAATAGACTTACTCTCCAGACCAGCCCATTCTCCAGCTGATTGACCCTGAGTTACATCCACTAACACCACACAGGGCCAAAAACCACCTAGCTGAGCCCCGCTCAAATCCTTGACCCACAAAATCATGAGATGTAACAAGATGGTGTTATTTGATGCCTCTTAATTGTGGGTAGTTTGTTATATAGCAAAAGATAAGAAAACAGACTTTTCATTATCTGGTAAAGAAAGGCAAAGGGCTAGATACACAAAATTAGATGATGTAACACAGCAGGCATTTCCTGTTCTTCTTTTGGCCTCAGCAAGACTGACTTTACCTTGAACATCATTTCCTCCAGGAAGCCTTCCTGGATGCTCTAAATAGACTGAATTAGCTGCCTCTTCCCTTTCTCCCCTTTGGTTAGCAGTCATCAGGAGTATCTTGATAGTGTGCTTCATTCTTCTTTCTCTCCTACCACACAGCAAACTCCATGAGGTCAAGGACTAATTTTGTCTAACACAGCATTATTGCACTCTGCCTATTACAAAACCTATAATAGGTGATTTTTGATTTGGGGAATTGGAGGATAATTGCTTTACAAGGTTGTGTTAGCTTCTGCTATACTACATTGTGGATCAGCTTTGTGAAGTGGTAGTTGTTCAATCATATCCTACTCTTTGTGACTCCATGGACTGTAGCCCACCAGGCTCCTCTATCCATGGAATTCTTTAGGCAAGAATACTGGAATGGGTTGCCATTTCCTTCTCCAGGGGATCTTTCTGATGCAGGGATCAAACCCCAGTCTCCCGTATTACAGGCAGATTCTTTATCATCTGAGCCACCAGGGAAGCCCCATGTATATATATACATATAGCCCAGCTATATGTATTCATATACCCCTCCCTCTTCAGCCTCGCTCCCATCCCCCTCCCCCCAACCCCAGCCCTCTGGGTCATCACAGAGCACCGAGCTGAGCGCCCTGTGCTACAGCCGCTTCCACTGTCTGTTTCTACACACAGTGCTGTGTTCATGTCAGCGCTACTCTCTCAGTACATCCCACCTTCTCCTCCCCGCGCTGCGTCCGCAAGTCCGCTCTCTACATCTGCGTCTCTATTGCTGCCATGTAAATAGGTTCATCAGTACCATTTTTCTAGATTCCACATATACATGTTGATATCCGATATTTAGTTTTCTCTTTTTGACTTAGAAGATACGGGTCCTCTCCCAAATCCTGCTCAGCTCTGGTCTCACGTAGTTCTTTCTCTCCGGAGCACTGGGGCAGGTGAGAAGGATCCAGGTATGCCTCGAGTACCTGTCAGACAGATCCTAAGTCCACAAATCCATCTGCTGGGCAACAGCTCAGAAGCAGCAGGAGCCGGGAGGGCAGAGAGACCAAGCGTGTGCCCGCCAGTCCCCCACCAAGCTGGCGCCACCCTGGTTTGCTTATTTTCCTGCTCAGCCACTTTGGCCCTAGGAGGGCCGTTTCCACGGGCTCCTGCCTGGTTGGCCATCAGCAGGGGAGCTCCCCAGTCCCTCCTGTGTTTGCCTTCGTGGCTCCCTCATTTAGCCTCTCAGGGAGGTGATCTGGCACCTCCTGGGCTGCCCTTGAAAATTCCAATCACAATAAATATTTACTGAGAATTACCCTCCAGCAACGCTCTGCCCCGGACAAAGCATCAACCTCCAGGAGCTTAATATCAGGTTGACCCAAACGTTCGTTCAGGGTTTTCTGTAACATGGAAAAACTCACATGAACTTTTTGGCCAACCTAATATTTCAGGGGCCTTTAAATATTTATTTATTTTTGGCTGTGCTGGTTCTTCATTGCTGCACACAGGCTTTCTCTATTTGCAGCCAACAGGGGCTGCTCTCTAGTTGCGATGTGCAGGCTTCTTTTGTTGCAGAACACAGGCTCTAGGGTGCACAGACTTCAGTAGCTGCAGCATATGGGCTCAGTAGTTTTCAGCTCCTGGGCTCTAGAACACAGGCTCAGTAATTGTGGGGCGTGGGCTTAGTTGCTCTGTGGTATGTGGGACCTTCCCGGACCAGGGATCGAACCCGTGTCTCCTGCATTAGCAGGCAGATTCTTTAGCACTGAGTCACCAGGGAAGCCTTTCAGTGGTGTTTTTATCTGGTGGAAGGTGAGAGATGATAGAAAGAAAACTGAACCCCTGGCTTGTTCCTGAGCAGGTGCAGGGGGTGACCTGGAGTCAGCACTCATGGGCTTGCAAAAGCCAACTGACATGCATTCAGGAACTTTTTGAGCTAGCTGTTAAACGGGTGGCTTGAGAGTGGCCACGGTGGAAGTATACACCTCACATCAGCACACACTAGAATCCAGCTCCCTCACACCAGCATGCCAGCACACTACCGGGAGATTCCCTTCCTCTTTGTGAGCCTGCTTCCCTATCTGAAAAATGGGTTATAAATCCTTACCTGGAAACATTGCCCAAATCCTGGGACAGTATGGTGCTTGGCACATAGCAGGGGACTCAGGAATGACTAGCTACCTCTCCAACCCACTCTCTTCTTCCTGAACCAACACGGAAAGTTCACTGTGGGTTCAGTGTTCTTTAGCTTTAAAGATGGATGAGTGAACATCACTGAGCCGGGGAGAACAGGCATTTTAGGATGGAACGTGGGACAGTTACTCAGGGTAAGCAGTGTCACTTTGGAAAGTCCCTAAAGTTTTTCAGGATCTCTTTCCACTCCAGTATTGATAACACGGTGTGGACAGGGAGAATAAGATCGGGCACAGATATTGATGAAGCAGGTTAACATGTGAGGATCTGGATAGCTTTGTAAGTTGCCCAGTTTGGGACAAGGGTACACTCATGATTCTTCTCTTTGGTCATTCATTCAAAAATGCATTTATTGAGCATCACAACAAGCCAGCTAATGTCTGAGCCAGACTCTGGGTATGCGGCTATGAATAGACATTTTCATTGCCCTTATGCCCTTTGTCCAGTAGTCATGTATGGATGTAAGAGTTGGACCATATAGAAAGCTGAGCGCCAAGGAATTGATGCTTTTGAACTGTGGTGCTGCAGAAGACTTTTGAGAGTCCCTTGGACTGCAAGGAGATCAAACCAGTCAGTCCTAAGGGAAATCAGTCCTGAATATTCATTGGAAGGACTGATGCTGAAGCTCCAATACTTTGGCCACCTGATGCAAAGAACTGATTCATTGGAAAAGACCCTGATGCTGGGAAAGATTGAAGGCAGAAGGAGAAGGGAATGACAGAGGTTGGATGGCATCACTGACTTGATGGACATGAGTTTGAGCAAGCTCTGGGAGTTGGTGATGGACAGGGAAGCCTGGTGTGCTGCAGCCTCTGGGGTCTCAAAGAGTCAGACACAACTGAGCAACTATGGAACTGAATGGATTAATAGTGAAGACGATCATGGAGAAAGCCATTAAAAGTGCCTAGATGTGGGGCTTCCCTGGTGGCCCATTGGCTAAAATCCACCTTGCAATGCAGGGGACTCAGATTCAATCCCTGGCCAGGAAACTAAGATCCCACATGCTGCAGAGCAACTAAGCCTGCATGCCACACCAGAGAGCTCAAGTGCAACTGAGTCCGAGTATTGCAGCTAGAGTCCTTGTGTCACAAAGAAAGATTCTAAATGACACAATGAAGATGCCGTGTGCTGCAACTAAGACCTGACAGCCAAATAAATAAACAGATATTTTTAAGTGCGTAAGTGTAATATAAGGGAAATGCAAGCCATTGCCTAGGCAAGGGAAACAGTTTTTGTTGGAAGCTAAACAAGTGACCTATAAGCAAAGCTTGAGGGAAAATAACCTTTTGTCAGGCTAGATGAGGAATGTGCAGACTCCTGGATGCCTCCTGGTGTTCCTGCCTTGGGTAATCCTCTCCCCTTGGTGTGAGTAGGACCTGAAACTTGCTATGACTAATAGAACAAGACAAAGGAGATGCAATGTCACTTTCATGATTACTTAGCAGAGGACTGTAACTTCTGTCTTGCAAACAGATTTTCTCTTTTGCCTTCTTGGCCTGCATGGACATGTTGAAAAGGTCCATGTGACAGGGAATTGGCAGCACCACCCAGCCAACAGGCTAAAATGAACTGAATCCTATCCACAGCCCAGTGGGTTTGGAAGTGGGTCCTTCCCTTGTTAAGCTTTCAGATGAGACCTCAGTCTTCAGTCCCAGGCCACAACTCGATTGTAGTCTTGTGAGAGACCCAAAGCAGAGGACTCAGCTAAGCCAGACCCAGACTCTCGATCCATGGAGACTGTGCGTTATTAAATATACTTTTGTTTTAGGTCACTAAGCTTGTGATCATTTGTTATGCAGCATAGCTAACTGATACAAAGTGCGTACAAGGATTTATTCCAGGTACAGAGAACCATATATGTGAAGAGGATGAAATACAGAGAGTCTATAAGCAGGCTGGAAACTGGAGTGACTATGAGAACAAAAGGGTACTGAGACATGAGGCAGAAAGCCTAGCCCAGGTCATGTTCTACAGGCCCACAGGGGCCGTGGAACAGTTTCTGGCAATTATATTGAGAACTTGGCTCAGCTGGTAAAGAATCCACCTGCAATACAGGAGACCTAGGTTCTATCCCTGGGTTGGGAGGATACCCTGGAGAAGGGAAAGGTTACTCACTCCAGTTTTCTGGCCTGGAGAATTCCATGGACTGTATAGTCCATGGGGTCACAAAGAGTCAGACACAGCTGAGTGACTTTCACTTCACTTTACTTTACTTCATACTGGGAACTCAGACATCAATGAAAAATTGGTAATTGTGAGCTTGATGAAATTTGCTTTTTCAAATTCGTAGGTGAGGAGTCCCCCTGGGTAGCTCAGACCAGGAGTTGATGGTTGATTTATAGGGAAGTGGAGGTAGGATGGGTAGAATTTGATGTCAAAGTGGATACAGGGAGAGACAGATGTAGAGTCACCTATTGAAATGGAAAAAGAGGTTTTGGGTTTCAGGTTTTTGATGCAGCTAGAATATTCTGGGTCTGTCTGGGGAGCTTAAAGGCTAAGGTGGAAATCAGTCTTTTGATCTCAACTTCTGTCTGGGTCGTCTCGACCTCCCTCAGGCATGATGGTTTAGAATTTGCCTAGCTGCTGAGCACAATTAACACACTGTGTAAAGATTTCATTAGCATGTGGAAAAGGCCTGGCTGCAGAATAAATCTCCATGTCGTTTTGTTGATGCTAATTATTTCATCTGAAAGCACTCAAAAATGTGATTGACTGTACCTTGGTCAGAGGAAATGTGTTGATCTCCCTGGGGAGCCAAGGCATAGCTCAAAATGGTATGGATTTATTTTGAATGTCTGAAGTCCCCTCCCGTCACACTGTAGGTTTATCAAGGATGGATTATTGCAAGAAGTGTGTGGAAGCCACAAAATGATCTAGTTCTATTTAATGAGAGCTATTGTTGTTGTTTGGTCACTAAGTCTTGTCCAACTATTTGTGACCCCATGGACTGCAGCACTCCAGATTTCTCTTTCCTCCACTGTCTCCTGGAGTTTGCTCAAATTCATGTCTGTTGAGTCAGTGATGCTATCTAACCATCTCATCCTCTGCCTCCCCCTTCTCCTTTGGCCTTCAATCTTTCCCAGCATCAGGGTCTTTTCCAGTGAGTCGGCTCTGTGCTTCTGGTGGCCAAAGTATTGGAGCTTCAGCTTCAGCATCAGTCCTTCCAATGAATATTCAGGGTTGATTTCCTTTAGGATTGACTGGGTTCATCTCCTTGGTGTCCAAGGAACTCGTAAGCATCTTCTCCAACACCATAGTTCAAAAGCATCAATTCTTTGGGGCTCTGCCTTCATTATGGACCAATTCTTATATCCATACATGACTACTGGAAAAACCATAGCTTTGACTATAAGGACCTTTGTCAGCAAAGTGATGCCTTTGCCTTTTAATACGCTGTCTAGGTTTGCCACAGCTTTCCTTCCAAGGAGCAAGCGCTTTCAATTTAATGAGAGGGGACATTAATTCATCCTTCCTTTATTTATGTCTTCCCACTACTTTTTCTTATGTGCAATTCATCTGTAAAGGTTTTGATAATTGGCCCGTAAAGTTGCTTGACTTTTGTAAGCCTTGGTTTTCTCCTGTTTGAAGCTTGGCACTTCATACTCACAATCAAGCCATCGGGGCTCAGATCTTGGTGAAGGTTGGCTTTTCCTACCAGAATGTAAGCCCTCACAGGGCTTATATTATGTTTATATGTTTATATAAACGTATATAAGACAAAATTATGTTTATATGTTTCACTAATGCTTTTGGAGACACTGGGGACACAATAAGTGTTTGCTGAATGAATAAATGACATGTATATTACAATTGACATCTAGGAAGCCCTCAGCAAGTAACAGCCATCTCCTCTCTTTTATTCTTCCCTCTTCCTCCCCTGCTCTGTTTGTCTCCTTCTCTCTTTCAGCCTCCTCCTCTATCTTCTTCCTCTTGAGTTTGAGAAAAAGAGAAAATGACTGAGATACCCTCATGACTGGGTATCTGATTTGCTGTTGGCTTTCCCAGCATATGTATGATCATATCTGTTTCTTTTTATATTATGAAATCAGAGGATTATCTTTCCTGGAGCGAACTGGTTAAACCTGAGCAGAAGAAATCAGTGCTATGGGACCCGCAGGTCAGTTCTTCCTTGGAAAGGATATTTCTGTTGTGGGAGGTGGTTGATGAGTATCATACTTGTTCCTTGATTTAGATGCTATTTGCTTCAGCTCAGGGAAAAATGAAGTTACCCTAAGAATTGAGAAGGTGAACAGTCTAGACTTTAATTCCCTGCTTTTCTAAATGGAATACTCATCCTTCATGTATTCATCCATCCATCCACCCATGAATCCCCCCATCTTCCCATCTATAGAGCCATCCAATCACTCACTCACTTATTCACTCATGAGCTCATTCATTTTTCTACTCAAAGAAGCATCTGTTGCCCATCAGCTATGTACCCCACTTCATGCTAGAAACTGGGGATATCATGATGACCAAGATGAGTATAGTTCATGCCCTCAGAGGAGCTTGTAGTCGAGTGCAGGCACTTCATAGGATATCAGGGACAGGAAATTCTGCAGAATGGTTCAGATTGGAGAGGACGCTCAGCCTCCATCCTGCAGATGGTGAGTGAAAGAAACTTTGGGGTAACAGACAATGAGCTAATTGCCTTCTAGAAGTAGCATACATAACATGATACATAATGCTCTTCTCTACTGCCTGGTTAACAACTCCTAATATTAAATTCTCTCTATGAAAATAACTGATGGACTTTCTGTCTCCAGCCTGGATCATGACTGACAGACACAGTTATGCAAAAGGTAAATAACACTATGGCCATGTTTACTTTCTAATATGAAATGAGTTAAAAAAAAAAAAAAGCAAAACTATCAGAACAATATGATCAGAACCTTATTATCTTTTCTTAGCTACGTGTCTTTTTCATCAAAAACTGAAAAAATACTATACCCCAATGCAAAATAAAAAGTTCAAAAATAAAACCTGATATAAGATTGGAATATAACCTTAATTTGTTTCAGGTGTACAGAATAATGATTCAATGTACATATATATTGCAAAATGTAGGCTAGTTAAGTCTACAGTTTCAACAAGTAGGCTTCCTAGGTGGCGCTGGTGGTAAAGAACCTGTCTGCTAATGCAGAAGATGTGAGACATGCGGGTTTGATCCCTGGGTTGGGAAGATCACCTGGAAGAGGAAATGGCAACCCACTCCAGTATTCTTGCTTGGAGAATCCCATGGACAGAGGAGCCTGGTGGGCCATGGTCCACAGTCTCACAAAGAGTCAGACGCGACTGGAGCGACATAGCACACACGCAGTTAGTTAAGCCTAGTTAACCATCAGCACACAGTGTTACATGTGAAGTATTGGAACGGAACGTTTAATATCTACTCTCCTAGCAACTTTCAGCTCTACAATACACAGTATTTTAAAATTTTATTCTTTAAAATACTTAATTGAAGTGTAGTTGACTTCATACAATTTTATATTGCTTTCGGGTGTACAACATAGTAATTTGATATTTTTATAGATTGCACTCCATACAAAGTTATTGTAAAATACTGATTATATTCCCTGTGCTGTACATTAGTACCTTGTAACTTACTTATTTTATACCTAGTAGCTCATGCCTCTTAATCCCCTCCACCTATTTTGCCCGTTTCCCAATATTATTAACGTCAGTACTCTGTACATTCCATCCCAGGGCTTATTTATTTTGTAACTGGAAGTTTATGCACTTTGATCACCTTCGCCCATTTTCCCCACCCTCCACCTCTGGTGCCACCAGTTTGCTCTCTGTATCTCTGAGTGTTTTATTTCTTAATGTGTAAAGAAGAAAGAATGAAAATGAATGTAAAAAACTCAAAGTGATCAGCGGCAGCCTCTGATGGCCGGCACACGCATCCATATAATAGAAAGTGCCTAAGTCCTGCTTTGACTTCCCACATGGCACAGTGGCAAAGAATCAGCCTGCCAATGCATAAGATGTGGGTTCGATCCCTGGGTTGGAAAGCTCCCCTGGAGAAGGAAATGGCAACCCACTCCAGTGTTCTTGCCTGGAGAATCCCATGGACAGAGATGCCTGGTGGGCTGTAGTAGATGGGGTCGCACAGAGTCGGACATGACTGGGACTGAGCACACACAGAAGTCCTGCTTGGGTGAATCCTTTCCCCCTGTGGCTCATAAGAAGCTGGTGTGTCTGGCTCAAGGTGCTTTGAAATTTTTCCTAGCGAGACTGCTTCCCTCCCTCGCCTGTACTCTTGGGAGACGCAGTGGGGTCCTGGTTACCATCCATCCCACCTAGGAGCACTGAGGGGCTTCTTTTGATGTGGGCACAGTCAGGGAAGGAATTGTTTCAGGAGAACAGCCTGGCTGATCTTGGATCCCATCTCTATGGCAATGCAGCTACTAGGACTGAATATCTGATTTTGTTTTGGGCTGTGGTGGCCACTAATTACAGGCAGTTCCGAGTCCCTTGGCTCTTCCCTAAAAAGGTCTGTGTTTATTTGTTGGCAAGGCTTATCTGCTCTTTTCCCCTTTTGAACTCTCTTCCTCCTCCTCTTCTTCCATTTCTCCAGTCAGGGGAAAAAAAAAAACAACACTTTGTTGCCTCTGGAGAATGTTTGCTTTCCTGGTTGTTATGGAGATGAAGAGCAGATGACAAAGCAGGCTTGGGAAGGGAAGGATGGGCACAGGGACCCAAGGTAGCCCTGCGCCCAATTTAAGATCGAGTTCAAACATATATCCGGGACTCAGTCATCTTGATCCAAGAGACTGACAGTCAACTCAATTTTATTCCCAATTTTCTCCTCAGGTGCTCCATTAAACACATAGAAACATGTCTTGTTTCCATTGTTTTTCTTTTAAATTTTTATTGGAGCATAGTTGCTTTATAATGTTGTGTTAGTTTCTGGTGTACAGCGAAGTAAATCAGCTATATGTATGCAAATATCCTCTCTTTTTGGATTTCCTTCCCAATTTAGGGCTTCCTTGGTGGCTCAGACGGTAAAGAAACTACCTGCAGGAGACCTGGGTTCTGTCCTTTGGTCGTGAAGATGTCCCAGAGAAGGAAATGATAACACACTCCGCATTCTTGCCTGGAGAATCCCATGGACAGAAAAGCCTGGTGGGCTACAGTCCACGGGCTTGCGGAGTCGGACACGACTGAGAGACTAACGCTTTTTTTTTCACTTTCCCATTTAGGTCATCACAGAGCCCTGAGTAGAATTCCCTGGGCCACAGAGTAGGTTTTCTTGAGTTACCTGTTTGTACATAGTACTGTATATATGCCAATCTCAGTCTCCCAGTTCATCCCACCCTCTCTTCCCCGCCTTGGTGTCCATACATTTGTTCTCTATGTCTGTATCTCTATTTCTGCTTTGCAAGTACGCTCATCTGTACCGCTTTTCTAGATTCCATTGCTTTGTATCAGCCTGCAAATAGCTTTCAAAAGGCTATTCTGAGCAGAACACCCAATTGACTGGCTCGGCCCCTCGATTTTTCCTTTTTTTTTTTTTTCAGTTCATCCGGTTCACAGCCAGTCACTCAGGAACTCTAAGAACATCAAATATCAACCCAGCCCTTGAGAAGCTGGCAACTAGGAGAAGTGGTTAAGACCCAGAACAAAGCGCATGGGCTTTGGACCCATCAAACCCGATTCCCAGAACTGGCTCCACTGCTCACCAGCTCCTTAGCTCGGGGCCATGCACTCAGCCTCTCTGAACTTGTTTGCTCATCTGTATAATGGAGTGCCTGACACCTAGCTCTCTAGGCAGGATGAGAGAAAATGCGCATAAATCTACCAGCATAGTGCCTGACGCACGTAAGTGCTTATTTAATGAGTGGTTGTTCGGATTAACTTGACGTTAACAAATGAAACAGACATGTAATAGGAAAAAAATGATAATATATGATAAAATGATAATATATGGAGTTAAGTGCTTCTAACAACAGAAATGAAGGAAGTGATGAGAGATAGAAACCCATGGACTTTGAAGATAGACAGTGGTTCCAAACTCATTGGCTCCACATATGCAGTGGGTTGACACTGGGCAAGAACTTTAATTTCCCAGGGCCTTGGTTTTCCGATCCGTAAAATGGGAACAATAACACAGCAGGGCCAACTCACGGGTTTGCTTTGAGTTTAAAGAGGATGATATGTGTAAAGGTTCAACACAGTTCTGGGCTCACAAGAATTGCTCAATTAACTCAGTTGCTAGAGGAAACTTTCAAGAGGAAAAAGTGACTCACAGGGAACAGGCACATATGAGAAATCAGAGAAAGAAAAAGTAAAGCAAAGCAAAGCCTCAGGACTTCCCTGATTAAGAATCCGCCTGCCAGTGTGGGGGACATGGGTTTGATCGCTGGTCCGGGAAGATTCCACGTGCTGCAGGGGAACTAAGTCCATGAGCCACGACAAGGGGAGCCGACACAACGAGAAACCTGAGAACCACAACTAGTGAGTAGCCCCCATCTGCTGCAACTAGGGAAAGTCCAAACGCTGCAACGGGCATCCAGCCCAGCAAAAACACAAAATGAAACAACAACAACAAAAATACCAAAGCCGTCTCCTGGGTCTATAGAAAGGCAAGTTGCTCTGCTGTCGCCCTGTCTGGTGTTGACAAATGTCTTTGATGTTCCCAGAGAGACTTCTGAGGCTCTTTAAGATTTTAACTTCTCAAAGAAATCTTCAAAGTGTCTACTTTGACTGAAGCAGGAAAATGATGGATATGTTTGGAAGGATTTTGAAATGCAAAGGGTGAATGTGTTTTTCAGGCTGGATTATTAATCAAGGAACAGGAACTCCCAGTTCCTAAGCCTGTGGGAGCTCTGACACCCTGCTACAGGGCAACCTGAGAATGTTCGTGGGTGGTGTAGGTAGCGGGCGTCTGTTAGTATCCTAACCAGGGGGGTGTCACCACTTTATAGGCAAAGCATTTCTAAGCTGATAAGTTATCCCAAATGCTAACTGTGCCGTCAGTCATTCCTGGTGATGCCTGCAGGCTTGGCTGGTGGCCTGGACTGTGTCATGTTTATACAGGTCCACAGCTTACCTGCAGACACCATCAGGAAGCCAGAGGTGAAAGGAGGGATTCAGGCTTCCTTTGCCATGATGCGCTTAAAGCAGCTAATTGGCATGGTTGGGGTAGCCCCCTAAAGAGTTAAGCAGTCAGGGACTTCTCTGGTGATCCAGTGGTTAAGAATTTGGCTTGCTTATGGGAACTTGACCTTGCTTCTTCCTTCTTGACCTTGCTTATGTTCAATCCCTGGTCTGGGAACTAAGATCCCACATGCCCTGGGGCAACTAAGCCTGTATGGCACACCTAGAGAAGCTTGAGTGCTGCAACTAAAACCTAATGCAGGCAAATAAATATCGGGGGGGAAAAAAGAGGTTAAGTAGTCCAGGTGGGCCCTGCTCTAGGTACCCTCGGTAAAGATTCAGTTCCGTTCAGTCTCTCAGTCATGTCCCATGGACTGCAGCATGCCAGGCTTCCCCATGGCTGCAGTCACCATCTGCAGTGGTTTTGGAGCCCAAGAAAATAAAGTCTGTTACTGTTTCCATTGTTTCCTCATCTATTTGCCATGAAGTAATAGGACCAGATGCCATGATCTTAGTTTTTTGAATTTTGAGTTTTAAGCCAGGCTTTTCACTCTCTTTCATTTTCATCAAGAGGCTCTTTGGTTCCTCTTCACTTTCTGCCATATGGATGGTGTCTTCTGAATATCTGAGGTAACTGATATTTCTCCCTGCAATCTTGATTCAAGCTTGTGCTTCATCCAGCCCAGAATTATGCATGATGTACTCTGCATATAAATTAAATAAGCAGGATGACAATATACAGCCTTGATGTAATTGTTTCCCAATTTGGAACCAGTCTGTTGTTCTATGTCCAGTTCTAACTGTTGATTCTTGACCTGCATACTGATTTCTCAGGAGGCAGGTAAGGTGGTCTGGTAGTCCCATCTCTCTAAGAATTTTCTACAATTTGTTGTGATCCACACAGTCAAAGACTTTAGCATAGCCAGTGAAACAGAAGTAGGTGTTTTTCTGGAATTCTCTTGCTTTTTCAGTAAATATTACTTAGCCAAAAAGTTCATGTGGGTTTTTCCATAAGATGCTATGGGGAAACCCACATGAACTTTTTGGCCAACCAAGTATCTGGCATCCTGCAGGCTGTCCCATCGGCACAGCTGGTCCCACTTATCTAGGGGAGGCAGAGGGCAGAGGGCATGGGTCTCGCAATCAGCAATCAAGCCAACCAGGGTCTGAACCCTGGTTCTGCCGCTTCCTAGTAATCAAGCCAACCAGGGTCTGAACCCTGGTCCTGCTGCTTCCTAGCTGTAGCCAAATTGTTCTTGTCTTTATGCATCTCTGTTTTCTCTCTTCCAAAATGAGTTATAGATGGGTAGCATCTTTGAGGAGCAGAGTCTGTGTCAAAGACTGTTGCAAGCATTGCATGCAATATTGTATGTCCAATGCTTATTCAACAAACAGTAACATACTAATGCTTGCTGAACATATGCTAGGTACTATTCTTTTTTTAAATTTCTTCTCAAAATTGAGGTCGAGTCAATGTACTCCCCAGTGGTTCAGTGGTAAAGAATCTGCCTGCAATGCAGAAGACACAGGTTCCATCTCTGGTTTGGGAAGATCCCCTGGAGAAGGGAACGGCAACCCACTGCACAGTATTCTTGCCTGGAGAATTCCATGGACAGAGGAGATTGGCAGGCCACAGTCCATGGTGTCCTAAAGAGTCGGATACGACTTAGCGACTAATCAACAACAAATAGTCAATGCACAATACTATGTAAGTAATAGGTGTGCAATATGGTGATTTATCATTTTAAAAAATATTTTAATTTTCTAATTTGTCTGTGCCTGGTCTTAGTTTTGACCCTCAGGTTCTTTAGTTGAGGCATGCAAACTTTTAGTTTGGCATGTGGGATCTAGTTCCCTGGCCAGAGATGGAACCCAGGCCCCCTCCTGCATTGGGAGTGTAGAGTCTTAGCCACTGGACCACCAGGGAAGTCCGGATTCATAGTTTTTAAAGGTCATGCTCCACTTATAGTTATAAAATATTGGCTATATTCCCCATTTTGTACAATATATCCCATTAGCTTATTTTATACATAATAGTTTGTGCCTGTGTATCCTCTACCCCTACCTGGCCCCTTCCCCCTCCTTCTCCCCTCTGGTAACACTAGTTTACTCTCTATATTTGTGTGTCTGCTTCATTTTTGTTACATTCACTGGATGGTTGCCCTTTTTGAGATTTCGTGTATAAGTGATCTCACACAGTGTTTGCCTTTGTCTGACGTATTTCACTTGGCATAATGCCCTCCAAGTCCATCTATGTTGTGGCAAATGGCAAAATTTCATTCTTTTTTTTATGGCTGAGCCATCTAGGTACTATTCTTAGCACTTTACATTCATCAGTTTATTTAATCTTCCCAACAAATCTGTGAGGTACGAACTATTTTTGTCCCCATTTTACAGATGTGGAAACAAACAGATAGATGAGGTCACTTTCCCAGGGTTACAGATTAATTAAGTCGTAAAAGGAACATTCAAAGGATGCCTGACTCCAGTTCTTATGTCCTTGACCACCGGGTACTACTTCCTCTCAATTAATGATAAATGATCAGTGTTTTATTTTTCCAGTCTTTTCTGGGTGACTATGAGTTATGTGAATCCCACTCAGAATCCAGAAATAACCACGAGCCTGTCTTTTTCCCACCACGGAGATCAGTGGCCGATCTCAGGCCATTGAGCTCCATACAATTCCGTATACTTATTTATAGCAAGACATAACTAAATTCTGTCCATCCAGGCTCTCACTCCCTCTCTCTGTTACTCCCAGGGGGCCTCTTAGTAGCTTATTTGGAGCGAACACCATCCGGAAAAAAAAAATTCACTAAGAAAAACAGGAATCAAGACGTCAGGACGGGTTGCCGACAGGACCTTTGATCTGGCCAGAAATAAATATAAGAGAAGCTGTCGAGAGCTCTCTTGCCCGATTTCCATCTAAAGCAATAGAAATAGGTCTCAATCATGGAGCCCCTCCGCTGCCCCCAGGCCTGATGAGGGTGGAAATGTGGTCTCCACTTTGCAATGGAAATCCAGCAGCTCTCAAGAACTTTGCTGGCAAACTGCCTCCCAAGGGGAGGCTGGGGAGATAATGTCCATTGTTCATTGCAGCATTTTTCATGGTAGCCAAGATATCTAAGTGTGTGTTGAGGGATGAATGGAAGAAATTGTAATATACAGATATATAAAATATGATACAAATTATATATGTGTGTGTGCTTAGTCGTGTCTGAAAATTCACAACCCAATGGACTACAGCCTGCCAGGCTCCTCTGTCCATGGGGTTCCTCCATGCAAGAATACTGGAGTGGTTGCCATGTCCTCCTCCAGGGGATCTTTCCTTCCCGACCTGACCCAGGGATCAAACCTGTGTCTCCTGCATTGCAAGCAGATTATTTACCTGCTGAGCCATCAGGGAAGCCCATAAATTATATATAATATGATAAATTATTCAGTCTTATAAAGGGAGATCCTGCCGTTTGCAACAACACGGATGAGCCTGCAGGATATAATATAAAATGAAATAATCCAGACACAGAAAGAAAAATCCTTCATGATCTCTTGAACATGTGGAATCTAAAAAAAAGTTGAACACATAAAAACAAGGAGTAGAACAGCAGTTGCTAAGGGTGGGGAGGTGGAGGAAATGGGAGATGCTAGTTTCCAGCATCACCATAGCCTCCACTCTACCCTCACTGATTAGACCAACTTCATGGACAGATCTTGCCTTGATGCCCCACTGAGTGGCTGCCCTAAATTTACCTGGAAAACAACTACCTGTCTACACATGTCCAAATATCTACAAACTAAATATCTTTAAGCTGTGCGCTGGCTTTTCTGTTGCTTGAAACTGAAGGAATCCTAATGGACGATGATGTAAGTTTAGTCTTTGGGTTCTTAAGTGAAGTGAAGTGCGAAAGTCGCTCAGTCGTGTCCAACTCTTTGCAACCCCATGGTCAATACAGTCCATGGAATTCTCCAGGAATTCTCCAGGCCAGAATACTGGAGTGGGTAGTTTTTCCCTTCTCCAGGGGATCTTCCCAACCCAGGGATCGAACCCAGGTCTCCCACACTGCAGGCAGATTCTTTACTAGCTGAGCCACAAGGGAAGCCCAAGAATACTGGAGTGGGTATCCTTTCCCTTTTCCAGCAGATCTTCCCTACCCAGGAATCGAACTTGGGTCTCCTGCATCGCAGGCAGATGCTTTACCAACTGAGCTATCTGAGAAATCCCTTTGAAAAGTTCCTGTGAAAGACAAAAGAAGAGAGGTTTGTTGACCAACTTTATTCCCCTGAATTGGGAGAACAGAGTGACAGAGGATGGATGTGGTTGCTGGAGTGGATACACAGAAGGTTTCTGCCCTTTTGCTTCAGTTGTGTCTGACTCTTTGTGACCCTATGGACGGTAGCCCACTGGGCTCCTTTGTCCATGGGATTTCCCAGGCAAGAATACTGGAGTAGGTTGCTGTTTCCTTCTCCAGAGGATCTTCCTGATACAGGGATAGGATCTGGGTCTCCTGAATTGCAGGTAGATTATTTATCAACGCACATGCAAATCTCTGACATAAAAGCAGTTTAGGGTCTTCCCTGGTGGTTCAGTGGTTTGGACTCAGTGCTCCCAATGCAGGGGGCCCAGGTTCAATCCCTGGTCAGGGAGCCTCAACTAAGAGTTCACATGCCACAACTAAGATGCTGAGCAGCCAGAAAGAAAAAAAAAAAAAAAAAAATCTGAGATGTTGACCATCTGAGTGGATGTCTGACTCTCAGACAGGTCAGAGCATCTTTCCTGTTATTTCAGGGAGGGATGGAGCCAAGTTGTTCATGGAGCCACATGTAATTCATGGAACCAAGTAGTTCATGGAGCTACTTTTGCCCTTCCTAGGTATCTTCTCTCAAGATCCAATTTTAGACTACCATCAAGGAGGAAGGGCTTGTGAAATCACAGCCAGCCAGGGTCACTGGAGCTCAGGCTAGGAACTTGGGTCATGGGAGATATTCGGCTTGCAGGGCCCCTTCCCACCAGCCCTCTAGTCTCTGTGCTGTGCTCCTAGACAGTCAGATACAATTTGTGCTCCGCCATCCTCTGCATACCATCTGCAAGCATTTGCGTGTCCCCTCGCTCTGGCTCTGGATTGGAGACCTGACCTCTTCCTCCCTCTCCCTTCCTCTTCCCACCCCCACCACTTCCTCCCATGACATCTGAGGGGGTGGGCGGGCAGCCTTGTTTGTCCCGATGACCATCTTTGAAGGCCTCCTCCTCCGCTGCAACCTCGTCTCCATTTCGCTCCCCCATTCCAAACCCAAATGCCTTCCCCAGCACACTGTCGTTTGTTACCAGATGTTAGAGGTTGCAAACCAACCCCCTGGCTTTTACATCTTCCTTTATTGTATTCGCCTTCACTCTTCCTAGGACTCTGAGCACAACCCCCCATCCTGGCGTGTGTAGGCTGACCTCCACGCATTCTGGAGTCAACTGATTGCGCCTGAATCCACTTAAAGGTGAAAGGATAAAGCAATTTTCTTCAAGATGTGGCCTAAACTGTTTAGTCTTGGAGGTCTCCAAAGGGCAGGAATGAAAAGATGTCCCTCCCACCCCCCACTTTGGTCTTAGAGCACCCAGTCTGGGCTTGCCTTGATCAGCGCAATTTGGAAGAGCTTCATCCTCTGCCCTGGAGTGGGTTTGTCCTGCCGACTCAGGCCCATAATGTATGGACGGTGTCAGCGCTTGGCAGTTAGCAGACTTGAAAATGAAAACAGAAGGAAAATGAAAAGGGGTCATCATCAGTTGGTCCCGCATCAGAAAGTCAGGAGGCATCAATGCAAATAGAAAGAGTTGCCATCCATCAATGTGACACGGGGACAATGGGCTGTGAGTTGATGTATTTTAAAAAAAAAAGTTTTTGTTTGTTTATTATTTTTTATTAATTTTTGTTGGAGTAGAGTTGCTTTGCAATGTTGTGTGAGTTTCTGCTGTGTAGCAAAGTTATATGTATACATATATCCCCTCTTTTTTAGATTTCCTTTCCATTTAAGTTATCGCAGAGCATTGAGTAGGGTTCCCTGCGCTATACGGTAGGTTCTCGTTAGTTATCTATGATATTTTATACATAGTAGTGTATATATGTCAATCCCAACCTCCCAGTTTGTCCCACCACACCCCTCAACCATAAGTTTGTTCTTTATACCTGTGTCTCTATTTACGCTTTGCAAATAGGTCCATCTGTACCGTTTTTCCAAATTCCCCATGGAAGCCATATTTTGTGGTATTTTTGAGTTGATATTTTTAATTAAGAGAGGAGACTGGAAGCTTGGGCTGGAAGCCAAACAGCTCTCAGCCCTCTCCACTCACCGCTAAAGTGCATCCGGCCCAATTTGGCCCTGGAATATTTTTGATTAGGGAATGTTAGATTGTGATTGTCTGAAGGTCAGGAAGGTGGAATTGGGGGCTGGGGTGGAGGAGGGGTGAGAGGGGCTGCATATTCGGAGGCCCCAGGCTACACAAATAGACCCCATTCAACTCTCGGTTCTGGTCCATAATCCACTGTGGCTCTTGAGAAAGTCACTTCTCTCTGAGCCTCAGTTTCCCCCAAGATCTATTTTAGGATTGATGCAAGAGAGCTGTTCCCTTTGAGTTGACTCCTACACTTCCTCTTAGTGCCTGGGTGCATGGGTACATGCTCAGCCACTTCCGTCATGTCCCACCCTTTTCTACCCCGTGGACTGTAACCCACCAGGCTCCTCTGTCCATGAGATTTCCCAGGCAAGGATACCAGTGTGAGTAGCCATTCCCTTCTCCAGGGGATTTTCCTGATCCAGGGATTGAACCTGTCTCTCCTGCATTGACAGGCGGATTCTTTACCACCGAGCCACCTAGGAAGCCCTTTGCTCTTAGTATGAACCAGTTAATGAGTCACCTATTCCTGGCTAATGCCAGCATTTGACACAGCAGCCTGGAGGGACCAGAGAGACAGATCTGATCTTCCTGGGACTGCTTGTCCAGGGTCCCCTTTTCTCCAAGTTGCCTTTCTTTTGCAGCCTTTGTAAGCAGTTCTGTGAAGCACTCTGTGTGGATTCTAGGATGCAACTCACCCTAACTGTATTGTATGTCATATATATATATATATATATTTACATATTTATGACTGTGCTGGGTCTTCTTCATTGCTGAGCAGGCTTTTCTATAGTTGCAGTTTGCAGGTTTCTTGTTGCAGTGGCTTCTCTTGTTGCTTAGCATGGACTCTAGGGAGTGCGGGCTTCACTAGTTATGGCTTCCAGGCTCTAGAGCAGAGGCTTAGTAGTTGTGGCCCATGGGCTTAGTTGCTCCTCAGCATATGAGATCCTCCCGAATCAGGGGTCGAACCCGTGTCTCCTGCATGGCAGGTGGATTCTTTACCACCGAGCTACCAGGAAAGCCCCCTTACTGTACTATAAATACCTGTGGCTTATTTGATTTCTACTAGTAGACAATGAGTTTTCTGTAGTCTTGTCATGTCAAAAGCCATGTCAAGCTTGCTTCACGGCGTAATCTCCCAGTAACTCACATAATTCTGGGCAAGTGACTTCATCTGATCCTCAAATTTGTCCAGCTGAAAAATGAGACTCAAAAATAGTACCTGCTGGGACTTCCCTGGCAATCAGGTAGTTAAGACTCAGAGTTTCCAAAGCAGGAGCTGCAGGAGACACAGGTTCAAATCCCTGGTTGGGAAGATCCCCTGGAAGGGAAGATGGCAACCCACTCCATTATTCTTGCCTGGAAAATCCCATGGACAGAGGAGGCTGGCGGGCTACAGTCCAAGGGGTCACAAAGAGTCGGACATGACTTAGCAACTGAGCACACACAGCCCATTAAGCAATGTTGTGATAGCTTTAGGTGCACTGCAAAGCGACCCAGCTATACCTACACATGCACCCACTCTCCCCCAGACTTCTGTCCCGTCCAGGCTGCGAATCTGGCTCTTCTAAGCCAAGCTAGTGGCAAGTCTAGGTGGAGGGTAGTTGCTGGTGGGAAACATAAGGAAACCTCCAGATACCTAATGCTCTCTTATGGGACTGGGGCACAGGTTACACTGGTTTGTTCAGTCTGTGAAAATACCTTAAGCCAAATACTTAATAATCTGTGCGCTCTTCAGTATGTAGATGTCAGTAAAGGTTCAATATAAAAAAAGGTTCAACATAAAAAAAAAACAATATATTTTTTAAAGTTTTTTTTTTAATATGGGAGGGGAAAGAGCCCTTTATTTTCCTAGAAAACCCCCCATAAACCAGTCTTAACCATTTTTGGAGGCTTTAGCACAAGTCAACAATCATTTATATAATGAAGGGAAGAGTCCATCACTTTCATCAGATTTTCAAAGGGAACCTTCACCCCCTGAAAGGTTAAGAACAAATGCTATGCGATTTTGCAGGGGATGGAAAGATGGAGGGGGGGAGGTGACTGTAAAAAAAAAAAAAAATCCTTCGGGAGAAACTTGCTTCCTGCTCAAAAGGTATCAGCCCTGAAATGCCCAGCTAAAGGCTGTCGGAAGTGGGGGGAGGTCAAGTTGAGTTCCTCAAACAAACCCCGTTTCCAAGTTCTTGGTCAATCTTGTTTTCTCTCCAGCGGCAGAAGCTCAATTTTCTTTCCCTCCCCGCCTCCCACATCTGTGGTTTACGGTAGTGTGTGATACTTGAGGGGTGATTTATTGCTGGGCTCAAGCTTAGGAGAAGGCTTCTAGAGGAAGGCGCCCACCCCCATCCCTTTGTGATTTAGGGAGCATTTCTTGAATTCCCCAGGCCATTGGCTTCTAGCAAAAAATGAACGTGGGTCATTTTGGGAATAGATGCTCCCCGGCATGTGTGTCGCTGTGAAGAGAGATGGTTGGTTGGGGGAAGTAGCTTGGCCCCGTAAATCATCGAGCATTTGGAGTACATCGTCTCTCCTTATGAGATATGAGAGGGGAGGCAGAGCAGACGCACGTGCAGGGCCCTCTCACAGGAGAAGGAGGTGAGAGCTGGAGGGGAGATGGCAGGACACCTCCAGGCCACGTGGTGGACCTGTCCCTGCATTTTCTGCATCTTTGTTGCTAGCTGGCACTGTGATACTCTGTCTCTCTCCTGGATTCACCCTGTCTTCTGTTTAACTCTCTGAACAGTGCTGGGGAGAGGAGGATGCAGACTTGAGTTCAAATTCCAGTTTTGTTTCTTATCAGCTGCATACACTTGAGCTTGGAACTTAAACTCTCTAAGACCTCAGTTGTTTAGTTGCTGAGTCGTGTCGGACTCTTTGCAACGCCATGAGCTGCAGCACGCCAGGTTCCTCTGTCCCACACTATCTCCTGCAGTTTGCTCAGATTCATATGCATTGAGTTGGTGATACCATCCAACCATCTCATCCTCTGTCGCCCCCTTCTTTTCCTGCCTTTACTCTTTCCCAGCGTCAATGAATCGGCTCTTCCCATCAGGTGGCCAAAGTATTGGAGCTGAAACTTCAGCATCAGCCCTTTCAATGAATATTCAGGACTGATTTCATTTAGGATTGACTGGTTTAGTTAAGGATCGATTGCTTAGGAAGACCTTACTGCCTCCTCCATAAAGCAGAAATAATATTATCTTCCACATTGGGTTTTTGTGGGGCTTAAATGAGATATTAAATGACATTAAAGGGAATGAAATGCCTTCTGTGATGCCTTTAGTTGACTCTCAATTCATAGTTATTTCTATTGGGTTGGGCAAAAATTTGTTCAAGTCTTTCTGTAGCATCTTTATGTAAAAATACGCTTGAATATCTAGTCAAACCAATATTTTTTATACCTTTTTTTTTTCACATCACTGCTTCTCAACGGAAGGTGACTTTGCTCCCAGGAGATATTTTACAGAGTCTGGAGGCATTTCTGGTTGGCCATCAGGACCAGGGGAGGGAGGTGCTACTGGCGTTGAGTTCGGACAGGCCAAGGATGCTGCTAAACGTTCTGCAATGGGTAGGGCAGCCCCACAACGAAACATGATCCAGTTGAAAGGTCGGTGGTGCCGGGCTTGAGAAACCTTGCTTAGGCTGTACATTCTGTACTTTTCCCTCCTTGGTGCCCCTGTACTATATTTGGCACTCTCAAAGTAGCAACGTTGGTGTTCACATTTCCAACATTATTAGAAACTGTAGATGGGGCCCAAATCCTGGCTTTGCTGCTTACTGGCTGTGTGTCCTTGGACTTAACCTTTCTGAACATCAGTGTCCTCACCTCTAAAATCAGAGGTTGGTTATGAGGATTAACTATTCATTGGAAAAGTCCCTGATTCTGGGAAAGATTGAGGGCAGAGGGATAAGAGGACGTCAGAGGATGAGATGGCTGGATGGCATCACTGATGCAATGGACATGAACTTGGGCAAACTCTGGGAGATGGTGAGGGACAGGGAAGGCCTGGCATGCTGCAGTCCATGGGGTCACAAAGAGTTGGACCCAAATGGGTGAGTGAACAACAACAACATGAAGATTAAATATGATACTTCACAGGAATAATGGCACAGAGTACTGCTCAAAAAGGGGAAAAAAAAAAAATCTGTGCATCTTCACTGTCCCCAGCAACCTCAAGATGATGGATCTTGAAGATGGGCGGTCCATATCTGGCTCCTTTCTGTCTAGCATGTGTGTGCAGGAAAATGGTTTTCTTTCCTCTCTCATCTCTCCTGATTGTCTCTCCTAGTCCCTTCCTTTTCTTTTCATTCCTCCCCTTTCATTTCTTCTCTTTTTTTTCCAGCTCCCACCCAGGCGGGAGTGGAGGAGGCTCTAACCTCTGCTATGCACAGTTTCAAAGCTTCCTTCTGAGCACAACGTGACTTGTTTCAAGGGGGAGGGTTTGCTCGTCTGGTTTCTTTCTCTTTCACTCCCTGGCTCTGGTTATTAAAGTTTGGTTCCCGTAAGAGGAAGGGGTGAACTTTGAAACCTCAAGAATAAAACGCTCCATGGGGCCTTCTTATCACGTCAGCCTCACCCCCTGCCTTTCCTCCTTTGGTGGCAAGAGTTGGGGATCAGAAACTCCTGGGCAGGCTGCCTTCCTCACTCATCATCTGAGCCCCATTTACCCCGGTGTCCCCACCGACAAGCAGCTGAGAGGCACGTGCGCATTGCCTGCAGGCGCATCTGAGCACCACCTGGCCAGTCTTTCCTGTGGGACCTGAGTGGAGAGCGAGTCCTCTGGCCTGGGCATGTGTCCCTGTCTCACTTTTCTCCAGGAAGAACCTCAACCTGGTCAGGAGCTCTGTTTTAAACAAGCCTCATTTAGCAAAGGGAGAGAACCCCCATCAACACCGACTGTATTCTATGCATTAGACGCATTGCTAAGAGCTTTCTGTGCATTATCTCCATCAATCTTCATGACAACCCAAGGAGTTGGCTGTTTTATTGTCTCTATATTAAAGATGTGAAACTCAGACTCACAGAAGTTAGACTTGCCCAAAGTCACAAAATGGCTAAGTGTCAGAGCTAGGATTTGAACCCACGTTTCTCCAATGCTAGAGCTGTGGGTGACCCACTGGTCCCAGTTTGTCTGGAACTGTCACAGTTTTAGTGCTACAGGCCCCAAGTCCCAGAAAACCCCTTCATGCTTGGATAACCCAGGATGGCCTGTAATCCGGGGCCAGGAAGCAATGAGAGTGACCTGATACTACCAATTGTGAGTGTCTTTTAAGAACTGTATTTCCTCCTTCCTTCCTTTCCCTGTATCATCTATTGTAGGAGAAGAGGTTATTTTTATTTTTTTGTTATAAGGCTTAAGAATGGCTGAAAACTGATAATGCCTGGGTTTGGATAAAGCTGCTTTCTGGTGCTGAAATTTTGCATAAGACATGACTTAGGCCTCCTTGGGCTTCAGATCACCCCCAGAATCTTCTCTAGCTCTTCTTTGGCAGTCTTTCAACTGCGATCATGTTTCCATAGATCACCTCCTATGACAGTGGCAGCACTGGGTTCATCTGATGGGATCCAGCCATGTAATATATATGTAATATACAGAAGTAAATCTGATACTCAGGGCTCTTTGAGATCTCTTCCAGCCTTAGCAATCTCAGCCAGAGCCCGGCTAACTTGTCTCCAAATCCATTTACTCTTCTTGCTGATCACCCACCTAGACCTCATTTCCCAGCCTGCTTGCAGTTAGGTGGGGTTACATGACTTAGTTCTGAACCTTGGGATATATATAGATGAAAGTGATGTTTCCCATTTTGACCATAAATGTTTACATGCAGTCCACTGCTGTGCGATCACAGGTAATCTTTTCACTTCTGGGTGACCATGGAGGATGGAAGGGCAGGTGGCTGAGTGGTAAAGAAGCTGCCTGCCAATGCAGGAGGTGCAGAATTGATTCTTGGGTCAGGAAGATCCCCTGCAGAAGGAAATGGTAACCCACTCTAGTATTCTTGCCTCGGAAATCCTATGGACAGAGGAGCCTGGCGGGCTACAGTCCATAGGGCTGCCAAAGAGTTGGATAGGACTAAGTGACTAAACAACAAAGTAGATAGAAGAGCCACAAGAAACATGACTCCAGAATCATTTCTTGAATCTGAGCTGCCTGCTGATAAGTAATACTTGTTTTGGACTTTACATCAATGTACTTCATTCATTTGAGCCACTGAGAGTTCAGGGCTTATTTTGCTATAGCAACTAGCATTTCCCTAACTAATACAGTTTCCAATCATATTTCTCTCATCTCCATTATACAAAATCTCCATTCTGAACCAAACAAACTTCCTAGGCAGAAGGAGCTTCATTACAGTCTTTATAAGTCTAAGCTCTATCATTTCTTGAATGGATCATTTCTTGAATCCACATGCATCATTGCTGGGACGGATGATACCAAACATAAGCAAAACCGATGAGGCAGAAGCAAATCTTCTCGGATATAATAAGACCAAGAAAATATCCTAAAGATGGTTTCTCCAGGAAGCACAGAGGAATGAAACAGGCAGCCCTGCTAGGATCTAAAGACAAGAGCCTTAGAGAGAGCCCAGAGCCTTCAGTAGAAAAGGGAAATGGGAAACAAAACCAGAAAGGAAAAAAAAAAAAAAACCAGAAAACAAAACCACCCATTTCTGATTTCCTGAGCTTTCAATATGGGGATCATTAACGGGAGCTTTCTGGCTAATCTTAATTGCTAGGACTGAGGAAGGGAATTGCCAGGGTAATCAGATCCCAAAGCATACAGGGCTTTATAGATTAAAGCAAAGTTATCTCCTAATCCCATCAAAACGTCATAATCTTGTGTCACAGCGGCATCTAAACACAGCTGATTGAGATGCCACGAGTACTGGATCTGGGATCCATCACAGCCCTGCTGTCCGGAAAGCAAATAACCCCAAATAAGAAGATTGGATTTAGTGTGGTCTGGAGATATTTACTACAAAGGCCTGAGCACTGGCTCCATCCCCGCCTCGGGCTTCGCGTGGGGGAAAAACTCTGGTGTCCCTAGACGCATTCCTTTTAAAGAAAAATTTCCCCAAATGGAAATAGAGTCATCGTGGGTTTGTTTTTTTTTTTTTCCCTTTTTGCTGATTAAAAAATTGATACGTGCCGGCTGTAAAAATGCAGGCAATACAGAGAAATATGAAAAATAGAAAGCACGTACTTTCACCAGAAGGAGCAATTTTTGTTATTTTGGTGTGTTACCTTTTCAGAGATTTCTTCCAGGCACGCACACATATATATTCACATTCTCTTTCTCCACCCGCCCCCACCATGCTCTCTCTGATCATCTCACATCTTCTGTATTCCTCCCTTCAAAACTGCTAAGATCCAGGGCTCCCGTGGTCATGTGGTTAACATGGTGAACCCATAGCTCTTAGGTCTCCATCTGTTTGGTTTAACCCCTCAGCGGAGACTGACCAACATCTCTGAATTCCATTCCAAGTCCTTCAGACAGAACATTACTCCCATCAGTCACAGCATGGCTGTGAGGTTCCATTATACAATGACAACACAGTCAAGTTCCCTTACTCCCATCAGTCACAGCATGGCTGTGAGGTTCCATTATACAATGACAACACAGTCAAGTTCCCTTATTGGAGGTGGGGAGCAGATGCCGGAGGACAGGTGACCATTCTCGGGCCTTCCTTGGCTCTCCAAACAGAACTGAATACATTTTAACTGATCCTATCTCCTGTCCTGCTCCCACACAGAAGAAGTGGCTTACAAAGGCCCTTCAAGGAGTGAGTGGTCAAAACGTGAGATCAAGGGCTCTTCTTTCCAACTCTGGTCACTCTGCCACTCACTCAGCTGTACTTCCACCAGTGTTAAAAAGTCATATGATAGACAAGAAGGGGAAAATATGGAAAAAAAAAGATAATTCTTTTGAGAGCAGTGGAACAATAGATTGGGGTGTCTCAGAAGATGCTAAGTAATTCCTCACTGCTGGTGCTGCTGCTAAGTCGCTTCAGTGGTGTCCGACTCTGTGCGACCGCATAGACCGTGGCCCACCAGGCTCCCCCATCCCTGGGATTCTCCAGGCAAGAACACTGGAGTGGGTTGCCATTTCCTTCTCCAATGCATGAAAGGGAAAAGTGAAAGTGATATCACTCAGTCGTGTCCGACTCTTCGCGACCCCATGGTCTGCAGCCTACCAGGCTCCTCCGTCCATGGGATTTTCCAGGCAAGAGTACTGCAGTGGGGTGCCATTGCCTTCTCCGAATTCCTCACTGAAAGTACCCAAAACAGGGCACAAAACCCAATGTTCTTGGATATTATATGGAAATTCTAGATGGTGTACAAGTGTCGACTTCTGACTCCCCTTCTCCTTGTTGTGTTCTTGATGAATCAACACTCTTGGATCTTCATATCACAACCTTTATTTTTGGGGGTCATATCTGATGCTTATTGGAGAAGGAAATGGCAACCCACTCCAGTGTTCTTGCCTGGAGAATCCCATGGATGGAGGAGTTTGGTGGGCTACAGTCCACAGGTCGCTAAGAGTCAGACACGACTGAGCGACTTCACTTTCACTTCACTGATGCTTAACTTCACAGAACAACAAAGGGAGGCAGGCTGATCTGGAGGTTAAAGAAGAATCTAGGAATCACATGGATGATGAAAATGAAGATCTTCTATTGCTGATAGGGCAAGGAGGAGCCAACATCAGAGAGAGGACCTGGCTGATGGCAAGTTTTAGGTAGCTTTTCATGAGTGTGTAACCCTTATCCTTTTGCCCTCTGGAAACTTCAGTAAAATGTAGACAGCTCACTGATGCTTCTGTTGCAAGTGGCTATGTTCTAAAGCTCTACTGGCATCAGTTAAAACAGAGAAACCATATGCGGCAAGCTGACTTCTGGGTTGCATCTGTCTAAGGAGGAAAATAAATGGTGCCTGCCTGGGAGACTGTGAAGAGTCAAGACAGACAACATCTAACATATCACAGGTTCTCAGTAAATGATCCTCGAATGTGTAAGTTCCTCCTGGAATATAAATGCTATCTTTGCCCAGATCAGTTGCATTCTTTTTCTCTGAGAAATGACCAGACATTTGGGGGTTTTTTTGAAGCATTGGGTTTCACGTTTACTTTGGCCTGGACAATGAGTCAGAAATGACCTCTGCATCCTGGGGACCTCTTTGCTATATCACTTGATCTATTTTTTCCCCACCCTTACCACACTAAGACCTCAAGCTAATTTTGGGAAGTTGGTTTTTGAAATCCAATCCTCTAAAGCATTTTCTCAAAGGAGAGAAGCACTAATAAAGCGATTGAATGGAAATATCCAGCTCTAAGAGGCAATTTTTGGGGGAAAGGCAAGAAAACTGTGAAATCCTTTACTGGGATGGTTTTTCCTTCCTTCTTTCCAGAAATCCTGTGGTATCCCTGGATCTCTCTCTCTCTCTTTCTGCTTTTCTGAGGCAAAACAAATAAAACAAAACAAAGCAACAACAACAAAGAAAGCAAATAAACAAAAGCCAGGGACTTCCTTGGAGTCCACTGGTTAAGACTCTGCACTTCTATTGCAGGGGAACAAGTTCCATTCCTGGTTGGGGAACTAAGATCCTGCATGCCACTTGGCATGGCCAAAATTTTTTTTTAAAGATGGTACATAAACTAATTGGTGACCAAAACACTGTTCTCTGTTCTAAGGTATTCTGTTCTGTAAATTGCTTTAACAGACCATATGGAAGCTCCCTTCATGGTGTTAAGGACACAAAATTTTCCTTCCAAAGGCTCTTTTGGGGGGAAGGCCCATTGGATAAAGCAATGACACAAGTTCACCTAGGCTATCTTTTATTTCCTCCACAACTAAAAGAATTGACTCCTTGGATCAGGAGAAAGTACAGTTTACCAAGAGATAGGGTAAGGAGCCATCACCTTCTTTCTTTTCAGCTCAGTGGTATGGAAAACACAGGCATCAGATGAATTTGAAAAGCAGCTCCCCAGTTGGTGATCTGGGCTGACCTGAGCTCCCACCTTTATCATAAACTAAATCATTGAAGGCAATCTATTTTTGTGTTTCCTCCTCGATCCCTCACATTCTGTTGCATCTTCCCACCAATACATAGACTGATTATTGTAGCAACATGACATTATTATCTGGAAAGGCAAATACATTCAACTTTGCAAAGAAATTATTGGCAAATGCCATGCGTTTAGTCAGGCTTCCCTGGTGGCTCAGCTGGTAAAGAACGCACCTGCAATGAGGGAGACCTGGGTTTGATCCCTGGATTGGGAAGTTCCCCTGGAGAAGGGAAAGACTACCCACTCCAGTATTCTGGCCTAGAGAATTCCATGGACCGTATAGTTTACTGCTATTGCTAAGTCACGTCAGTCGTGTCCGACTCTGTGCGACCCTGTAGACGGCAGCCTACCAGGCTCCCCCGTCCCTGGGATTCTCCAGGCAAGAGCACTGGAGTGGGTTGCCATTTCCTTCTCCAATGCAGGAAAGTGAGAAGTGAAAGTGAAGTCGCTCAGTTGTGTCCAACTCTTAGCGACCCCATGGACTGCAGCCTACCAGGCTCCTCCATCCATGGGATTTTCCAGGCAAGAGTACTGGAGTGGGGTGCCATTGCCTTCTCCGAACTGTATAGTCTATGGGGTTGCAAAGGGTCAGACACGACTGAGCAGCTAAGCACAGAGCACATGCATTTAGTCACCCCGGTGAACTTGAAAATAAACTACTTTGCCACACTCCCTTCCCTAACTTGCACCTCACAAAAATAATCACTGGTATTTTGTTTCAGAATTGCATTGCATCTTAAACAACTGGGAGCCAATAATATCTTTATGGTGATAAATCTCTTCATTGAGTCAGATCATTTTATTTGCCCTTTAGGAATGTGTAGGAGTTTTCTGCATGTGGATGTTATACATTGTATATAAGGTTTCTTTTTCTAGGCATTTAATGAAAATTGTTCCTATTTGGGTGGAATCATTTTTATTTTTCCAACCACTATATGTTGCTATTTAAGAAGCTATTGATTTGTGAATGTTTTAGTTGGTATCTGGCAACATGACTGAACTCTTCATTGGGTTCTGACATTTTCAATGGTTTCCTTTGTGTTTTCACTGTGAAATACTGTAACATCTGCAAATGCCATATTTCTCCTTTTCGTGTCTCTTTATCTATTTATTGCTTTTTTATGAATTCTTACATTGCCTAGACCTTTCAGGAAAAATGTTAAATGTCAGTGGTGATGGTGAACACACTGTCTTATTTTGATTCCAACAAAAATACTTGTATTAATAGTAAATCACCATTAAATATCACTCTGAACGTGGTTTTGAGATAGGTGATCATTAGCATGTTAAAAAAAAAAAAACAAACACAGCTATTCTTCTGTTTCAAGTTTTCTGAAAGGTTTTTTTTGGTGAATGGATGCTAATGATTTTTTCAAATGCCTTTGATGACTCTATTGAGATTATTATATAGTCCTACCTAGACTATTAGATAGGTTACTCTATGCTAGTTGTAGAATAAGCCCTCCTTTGACACAGCAGATCATTTCTTAAATTTACTATATAATTAATGAGGATTTTGGCATTTATGATTCTAGGTGAGATTAGTGTATAGTCTGTAGTTTTTGTTTTTTTTGTGCCATTCTTACCACGCTTGGCTGTGACCAGAGTTATGCTGGCTTCAAAGAATGAAGTAAGAGGTGATTCACTTTTTCCTATGTTCAGGAACAAATTATATAGCATGGGAATGATCTCCATCTTCCCTGTTAAAAAACTGATTATTAATATTGGCTCCTGAATCCTTCTTGGAGATAATGTTTTGAATATTGTTTTCATATCTTGTTTTTTTCTAGCCTGCAGTGAATTCAGTCAATATTACACTCCTCAGAATATTAATCCTTTTATTGAGATATAAATTATATATACATTATATATGTCTTTATATATGCATATGTATGTATGGTTATCTAGTATAGTCTTTATTTTTAAAATAATCCTCATGCAAAACATATATCTGATAGAATGAATATCCTAAATATATAAGCAATGCATAACGCAATAGCAAGAACACAACCAGGTTTTAAAATAGGTAGAGGAACTGAATAGACAGCTCTCCAAAACAAAGATATACAAATGGCCCATAGGTACAGGAAATGGTATTCAAAATCACTAATCATCGGAAATGCAAATCAAAAACTCAGAGAGATGACATCTCACACCTGTTAGGAAGGGTTATTACTTTTTAAAGAGATAATTGTGGGTGAGGATACGGAGAAAAGGAAACCCTTGTACACTGTTGGTGGGAATGTAAATTGACAAAAACCTTATGAAGGTTCCTCAAAAAATTAAAAGTAGAACTACCATATGGACTTCCCTAGGGTTTCCCTGGTAGCTCAGATGGTGAAGAATCTGCCTGCAATGCAGGAGACCCAGGTTCGATCCCTGGGTTGGGAAGATCCCCTGTAGAAGGGAATGGCAACCCACTCCAGTATTCTTGCCTGGAGAACTCCATGGACGGACCATGGGGTCACATAGAGTAGGACATGACTGAGTGATTAACACTTTCACTTTCAGGGACTTCTCTGGTGATTCAGTGGTAAATAATCCACCTTCCAATGCAGGGGATGTGGGTTCAATCCCTGTTCAGGGGACTAAGATCTCACATGCTGTGGGACAACTAAGCCTGCGTGCCACACCTAAGACCCAGCACAGCCAGGAAAAAAAAAAAAAGAAAAAAACTACCATGGAATCCAGCAGAGGGTGTGTAACCCAAGAAATTGAAACCAGAAACTTGAAAAAGAATTTGCATTGTCATGCTTATTGTAGCATCATTCACAATAGCTGAGACACGGAACAGCACAGATGTCCACTGGTGGGTGAACGGATAAAGAATATGTGGTATTTACAAACAATGGAATGATATTCAACCTTAAAAAAGGAGGAAATACTGCCATTTGATTCAACATGGATGAATCTGGAGAACATTATGCTAAGTGAGCTAGGTCAGACACCGGAAGGAAAAAATACTGCATGATACCACTTTTATCTCAAATCTAAAATAGCCAAACTTATAGACACAGAGAGAGTAGAATGGAGGTTGCTAGGGACTGGGGGTAGGGGACGATGGGGAGATGTGGGTCAAAGGATACAAATATTCCATTCTGCAAGTTGAATAGACTTCTCTATACACCACGGTGCCTATAGGTAAAAATCCTGTTTTGTATACTTAAAAATTTGCTGAGACGTAGATCTTAAGTTGTGTTCTTATCACATACACACAATAATTACAAATAGAGAGGAAGGAACATTTTGCAGATGATGGATATGTTGATGGCATAGACTGCTGTGATGGTTTCCTGGGTATATACTTATCTCCATAGTCATTAAGTTGTATAAATTGTATATATACAGTTTTTAAAATATAAATCATACCTTAATAGAATTATTTTGTTAAATTTTATTTTATTAAACATTTTTTTTTGGCTGTGCCAGGTGGCATGTGAGATCCTAGTTCCCCAACCAGGGATCCAACCTGTGCCTCCTGCAGTGGGAGCGCAGAGTCCTAACCACTGGACCACCAGGGAAGTCCCATCAATAAAGTGTTTTTTTGGGCTCTGCCTTCTAATGAGTTCGATCTCTAGTTGGGGAATTAAGATCCTCCATGCCATGCAGTGTGGCCAAAAAATAAAAATTAAAAAAGAAATAAAGTGAATTTTAAAAGTCCCTATTTCTCTGTCTCTCCCTTTTGTTTTTCTAATATTATTTATAGTATCTCTATTCTCTCAGCTAGCTTTATTTTTAAAATATCAATATATTTTTAAAATATCAATATATTTTTAAATATGTTGCTTATAAATAATGAGCTACCATTTTCCCAGGTACTACTTCAGCTCTTACTGTATATGAACTCATCTGAACCTCACAATTACCTTATTGGTTGCTGCAGCTGCTGCTAAATCGCTTCAGTCGTGTCCGACTCTGTGCGACCCCATAGACGGCAGCCCACCAGGCTCTCCTGTCCCTGGGATTCTCCAGGCAAGAGCACTGGAGTGGGTTGCCATTTCCTTCTCCAATGCATGAAAGTGAAAAGTGAAAGTGAAGTCGCTCAGTCGTGTCCGACTCTTAACGACCCCATGGGCTGCAGCCCACCAGGCTCCTCCATCCATGGGATTTTCCAGGCAAGAGTGCTGGAGTGGGGTGCCATTGCCTTCTCCGACCTTATTGGTTAGGTGCTGTTATTTTCTCCGTTTTACAAATTCACAAATGGAGACCGTGAGAAATTAAATGACCTGCTCAAGGTGACTGAACTAGCGAGTGATGGAGCTGGAATCCAAGCTCAGATTCCCTGTTTACAGAGCCCTAGTACAGGATACTTGCTGTGCAAGGAATCAGTGACTATTTTAAAAGTAGAAGAATTTGAGCTTATTGAAAAGGGAAGGGGGGACGTAAGATGATAAGCAGAACTATCAAATAGTTTGATGGTCTGCCTTCTATTAAGACATACTTCAGGAAGGTTGATCCACATGATGTTCACATTTATTAATTCACTCATTCATTCAATTCACTATTTGATTTTAAAAATGTATCAGATCTTTATTATGCTTCTAACATTGATCTGGGCACTAATCCAGGTGTTTGAAATACATCAGGTGAACAAAGGCAACAGTTCCTGCCCTTGTGAATCTGACATTTAAGCTAGTGGGATAAGAGTAGGGGGAGAGTGGGGATTATAAAACTTCGTGCCAAAATGTAGCGTACAGCTGGCATTTGGATACTGGTTCATTGGTTTTATTCAATGATATTGTCGATACGTCTAGTTGGGCTTCCTGGGTGACTCAGCAGGAAAGAATCTGCCGGAAATACAAGACACGTAGCTTTGATCCCTGGATCTGGAAGATCCCCTGGAGAAGGAAATGGCTACCCACTCCAGTATTCTTGCCTGAAGAATCCCATGGACAGAGGAGACTGCAGGGCCACAGTCATGGGGTTGCAAGAGTTGGAGACGACTTAGCGACTAAACCACCATCACCACCATATGTCTAGTTAGCAATCTTTATTCTATAGGTGCTGAAATAAGGGACCAGACAACACCAGATAAGGGAACTGAGGCTTGAGACTTTCAGTCAGTCTAGTATCCCATAGTGCAAAGGTGGTAAAACTGTGCATCAACATCTATGTGATTTCCACGGAGAATTAAAAATTGGCTCCTGGCGTATCCATGCAAGGGCTGCCCTAGTGGCCCAGCAGTAAAGAATCTGCCTGCAATGCAGGAGTTGCAGGAGATGCAGGTTCAATCCCTGGGTTGGGAAGATCCCCTGGTGGAGGGCATGGCAACCCACTCCAGTATTCTTGCCTGGAGAGTCCCAAGGACAGAGGAGCCTGGTGGGCAACAGTCCTGTTGCTGCTGCTAAGTCGCTTCAGTCATGTCGCTTCAGTCATGTCCGACTCTGTGCAACCCCATGGACTGCAGCCTACCAGGTTCCTCCGTCCATGGGATTTTCCAGGCAAGAGTACTGGAGTGGGTTGCCATTGCCTTCTCCTGGGCTACAGTCCAAGGGGCCCCAAAGAGTAGGACATGACTGAAACGACTTAGCATGCATGTACTTATCCATGCAAGGATCCTATACACAGACGGAATCCACCCAGGTTTGTTGACTGAATGCATGAATGCATCCTAACACTTCCAGGGAGGTGAAGACGAGAACATCGGAGGGAAATGCGGTCCTGTAAAGCTCACTCCGAGAAGCTGAAATCGACCCCGTCGCCCACAGGGAGCCGGGACATTTAGCGGGTACCAGGAGACCTTTAAATAATGACGTGCACACTCGAGGCACTAGAAGATTGAAAGAGACAGGCAGCCCAGTGGCTCTCCCTGGGCCTCCCCTCCCCCTTCGGTCATCAAGGCAAACTCGGGCTGCAGACGGGACCTGCTGCCTTCTACACGGGCCTCGCATTAGATGCGTGTCAACAGAGATTAGCTCAGCCCCACAGGCCGCCATTTGCCATTTATTAGGCCACCCCCACCAACCCCGTAATCTAATCTCGGCCCGAGCAGTGCCTCTTCCAGGTTAAATGTATTAAAGAAGGGGGGTGGGGGAGGGGCGTGGGCTGCTCCAGGCAGGATGGCCTCTTCCTTTCTGACAAGCCTGACCCCAGCTCCGAACCCCTCTCCCCCTAGAGACGCCAGGGTCAGAGCCTCCTTGGTGTAGGAGGGCTGGCAGGAGGCACGCAGAGAGAGACCGGAGGATATTGAAAACATACTCTCCGGGGCCTCTGCGCTTTAGAAATCCGAGAAGAACACGAGGCGACAAGTTAAAGCTTTCACTGCTGGAAATATTTTCCCCTTTCCAGGTTTCAACAAGAATTTGATAAAAATATTGGTGGAGTCTGGAAGGGAACGGAGGAAGCAGGGCTCATTTCAAAGCAGATGGTACCCAGAGGAGGGAAGGGATGCAGCGGAACCCTCTTAAGGAAATTTATGGGGGACGGCTTTCCCTGGAGCACATCCGTTCCAATTACACGTGTCTTTTAATTAGGGGGTGTTCTTTCAAGGTGATAAAATGTTTCATCAGCAGATCTCACCTGTTTATTTTTTGTTCTTTGGGCTCCTTTGAAACCCTGATTCTGTGGGGGGGTTCGCCGACACTCCATTCCTACAGGGTTAAAATGAAAGGTTCTCCTTTTTCCCCTCCGAAGGTGCCTGGAACCCCCCTGCTCTTAGGTTTGTTCTCCTGCGCTCAAAATTCTCCCCATTTTTGCCTCTGCAGATCCAAGTTTTATCTCTTACTCAGCATCTCTGAGGATAAGGCAGTGGCACCCGACTCCAGTACTCTTGCCTGGAAAATCCCATGGACGGAGGAGCCTGGAAGGCTGAAGTTCATGGGGTCCCTGAGGGTCGGACAGGACTGAGCAACTTCACTTTCACTTTTCACTTTCATGCATTGGAGAAGGAAATGGCAACCCACTCCAGTGTTCTTGCCTGGAGAATCCCAGGGACAGGGGAGCCTGGTGGGCTGCCGTCTATGGGGTCACACAGAGTCAGACACGACTTAAGTGACTTAGCAGCAGCAGCAGCAGCATCTCTGAAGGCCACCCTTTTTAAGATTGCTAAGGATTGCCCAGGGACTGCTATCTTTAATATGGTCCTGAACATGGAGAATTTTAAAATATATATATTTATTTGTTAATTTATTATTTTATTTATTTTTAAAATTTTAAATTATAGCTGTGTCGGGTCTTAGTTGCAGCATGAGGTATCTTTGTTGTGGCCTGCAAGCTTCTCTCTAGTTGAGCCGTGTGGGCTCAGTTGTGTCTCACGGGCTTAGTTGCATCTCGGCCTGCGGGATCTTAATTCCCTGACCAGGGATTGAACCCATGTTCCCTACATGATAGATTCTTAACCACTGTACCACCAGGGAAGTCCTGTAAGATTTTTAAAAATATAGTATACAAGTAGAATATGCTTCCCTGGTAACTCAGATGGTACAGGCTCTGCCTGCAGTGTAGGAGACCTGGGTTCAGTCCCTGGGTTGGGAAGAGCCCCTGGAGAAGGGAATGGCAAACCATTCCAGTATTCTTCCCTGGAGAAACCCATGGGCAGAGGAGCCTGGTGGGCCACAGTCAAAGGGGTTGCAAAGAGTTGGACACACTGAGTGACTAGCACACACATGTAAGAATAGTGCACAGGTTTTAAATGTTCAGCTTGATGAATTGTCACAACTGGACACATCATGAAACCAGTGCTGATAAGAAATAACAATCCTTTGGGCCCTGCTCTCTTCCAGGGCAACTGGTATCTGGATTTCTAAGACCATAAATTCATTTTGGCTATTTATATTCTTTTATCTGAAAGGAATTTTAAGGTAGGCATGCTTCTGTGCCTGCTTCTTGCACTTAATATTATTTTTGTGAGCATATTCATGTTACTGTGGGCAACTGTACATCAGTAGATCATTTGTTTTATTTTTTTTAATGTCTGTTTATTTACGTTGGCTGTGTTGGCCCTTAGTTGCAGTATGCTGGATCTGCATTGCATCACGTGGGACCTTTACTTTCAGTGCACAGAATCTCTATTTGTGGTATTTGGGCTCAGTGTTGGGGTCTGCTGGCTCCAGAGTGCATCAGCTTCAGTAGTTATGGCATTGAGGCTTAGCTGCTCTGCAGTTTATGGGATCTTAGTTCCTGGACCAGGGATCGAACCCATGTCTCCTGCGTTGCAAGGTGGACTCTTAACCATTGGACCACCAAGGAAGTCCCTAGATCATTCTTTATAAATGCTGCGTGGGATTCACTGTGTGAATATGCCACAGTTATTTCTCTGTTCTACTGTTCATGGCGTTTGGGTAGGGCTTCCTGGTGGCTCAGACAGAAAAGAATCTGCCTGCAATGAAGGCGACATGGGTTCAAGTCCTGGGTCTGGAAGATCCCCTGAGAAGGGAAGGGCTACCCACTCCAGTTTTCTTGCCTGGAGAATCCCATGGACAGAGGAGCCTGGCGGGCTACAGTCCATGGAATCGCCAAGAGTAGGACCTGACTGAGTGACTATCACTTTCACTTTCACTGTTCATGGCATTTGAGTAGTTTTCAGTTTGGAGCTCTTATAAATACAACAGCTGTGAACAGTTCATGTCATATCTTTTGATGAACATATGTGTTCACTGGAGAGGGACATCAAGACAGAAAGGGACATCACCTGCAGGATCATGACACATAGGAGACAGGTTAAGAGGAATGAGAAGGTGATACTTGGAAGGTGATGTCATTACCTCTGTGGTCCCATGCCAAGATGAACTAGAAGACTCGAATTACTGACAGCCAACAGTGGGGTTAGGAGGTGAAGGGGAACCCTGATAAGGTGAGGGAAAAGAGGAGAGGACTGGGCCACAGAGGAAGGATGGAGGGAGAGCCCAACGTTATGACCGTGTGGTTATAGGGGACCAGGGTGGTGCTTTGGAATAGAGGGGCCAGGGAAAGTGACTCTGAGGATGTGACTTTTGGACCGAGTGTTAAATGCGGAGAGACAGCCACGTGTCAGATAAGAGCGTCCTGGCAGACGGAGCAGTGAGAACAAAGGGCCCCAAGGAAGGAACTGGCTTGGCGTGTCAGGCGTCAGAAGCAGAGCTCGGGGCACTAAGGCTGGGCATCTGGGGACCAGGTGAACTCTCTGAGCCGTGATCCAGGGCGGCATGGGGAAGAAGCCCTGGGGCCAGGCTGGGGAGTGTGGGCTCTAAGTTAGGCAGGAACTTGCTCCTTTACTTTCTAGCTCTCCATCTTGGTGAGGACTCAGCTGCCCTCTTGTTCATTCTCTCTGATTCTTGATGTCTGTTCCCAGGAGCAGTCCTCATGCCATCTCCTCCACTGTGGGACCCCACTCAACTCAGCTGAATCCTTCCCTCTGGGAGAGGACCCCAGATGTGTGTAGGTAACTAGAGCTCTGGGTATGATTCTGATGCGTATTTGATGTGGAGAAGTGATAGGTCAAAGAGACTGGTCTATTCTGTGTCTGTCTATTATCTATCTGTCTGCATGTGTGTGTGCTAAGTCACATCAGTCATGCTCAGTTCTGTGTGAATCCATGGACTGTAGCCCACCAGGCTCCTCTGTCCATGAAATTCTCCAGGCAAGAATACTGGAGTGGTGGCCATTCCCTTCTCCAGGGGATCTTCCTGACCCAGGGACAGAACCTGCATCTCCCATGTCTCCTGCATTGCAGGTAGATTCTTTACTGGCTAAACCTTCAGGGAACCCCATTTACCTGTCTACCCATACACCACTTTTAGTTAGGGGGAAAAACCTCTAAGAATATTAAAATGACATCTTTGTCTTTCTTAGTGCAGCAGCTGAGACTTAATATTTACCAAAACAAAAGAGAAGCATAGAGGAAGATAGAATGGGTAAGTCTCGTTAAAGAAAATAAAGACCTCTCTTTGCTATCATTTTGGAACACTACAAATATTTTTTCAGTGTTCATATGGATTTCCTTAAGAAAAGTTCCTAGAAGTGGAATTGCTTAGTCATGAGTATAGACTACTACAAGACAAGAGATACATTGGAAAGAAATTTAGTTACATACATGTTGAACAAAGGGTTAAGTGCTCTTTTACATAAAGTCATCATAGAATAAGCAAAGCTCTAAAACTCAAAAGGAAAATAAAATGGAACAGGTACATGGACTAATAAATGATGGAGAAGGAAAAATTCACTAATGAATATTAAAAAAAAAATTCACACACATTAGTTACCAAAGAAACGCAAGCTATAATTGCAATAATATATTTTACTCTCAAATTTATAATTAAAACCTATTTCCCATTCTTGTAAGAGTCTGATGAAATGGACATTCAAATAAAGCTGATGGGATTCTGAATTGGCATGGCTTTATGATAGCATTTTGACACTGTACCTCAAAACCCTGAAAAATATTCATAGCCTTTGGCTGAATAATTCCACTTTGAGGAACCTATTATAAATAAATAAACATGAATGTGCAGAAATATTTACTATCTGCTTAATCACGGGACTATTGAAAATTATAGCAAAAAAAAAAAGTTGAAACCAAACTAAACAGTCCACAGAAATGATTGGTTAAATATATTATAGAGGGATTTCCCTGATGGTCCAGTGGTTAAGACTCTGTGCTTCTGATGCAGGGGGCACGGGTTCCATCCCTGGATGGGGAACTAAGATCCTGAATACCATGTAGCATGGTAGCAGGACCAAAAAAAAAAAAATAAGTTAAATAAAGCAAATAAAAGAAACTACTAGAAATGAGATTTTAAAAATACATTGTAGAACATACATCCTGAGAAAATGTTACAGTCTGTAAAACCAAATATACTGACAACTGTGAGCACAAAATGATAAGCAAAGAACAGCAATGTGCAAAACTCTGCAAACAGAATGAACTCCATTTATAACATGAAGACACTCCCAGCTTATGAAATAGCTTTATTTTGGAAAGTCTTGTGCAATTCAAATTTTTTGTAAGTCAAAAATTTGTTCATAATCACTGCATATTTTAAAGTTTCAAAACTTTTGATGTGTGTGTATGTGTGTGTGCATGCATGAACTGTCATTCATATATTTTTATATTTATTGTAGAAGTAACCTGAGATCACATGAAAGGGAGCGAAGGATTATTAAATACCACCCAGAGTACCTCATTCCATGTTGGTTGCTTAAAAAAGTGCTGGTTAAACAGTTGATGGATGGTTTTGTAGGCAGGTTATGATTGTTTTATGGATTCTTACCAAACATTCTTCCTCTCTACCTTCCCCAAATTCAGTAGGCAGTCCCTGTCCTCCTTGTGATTAGATGTGATCATGTGACTAATTCTAGCCAATGAGCTTTGGACAGACGTGACAGTCATCACTTCCTCACTGGAGCATTTATTTGCTGGTGTCAGACATCCCCAGAGACCTTTTTCTCCTGCTATTGTGTCAGTATTTCAAATGATAGCCCTTCCATGATCCTTGTTCTTAAAGTGAGAATAACATGAGTCAGAGCCCTCTGCTCAACCATGATGAACAAATAAGGAGTCCTTGTTGTTTTAACCCACTGGGATTTGGGAATGTTTGTTATTGCAGCAGAATCTAGTCCCTTCCTACTCAAAGGGTAACCTGCAGATTTCAGCTGCATCAGCCTCACCTGGGAGCTTGTTAGAAATGCAGAATCTGGGGCTCTGCTAAGACCTACTAAACCAGATTCTGCATTTCATTTTTTTTTTTTTTACTATTCTAATCAGTATTTCTTTGATTTTCAAAAATTGTTTTTATTGGAGTATAGCTGATTTACAATATTGTGTTAGTTTCTGCTGTACAGGAAAGTGACTCAGTTATACATAAATATACTTTTTTATTTTCCCATATCAGTCATTACAGAGGACTGAGTACAGTTCCCTGTGCTATATAACAAGTGCTTATTAGTCATCATTGTCTATTGTATATATAGTACTGTGTATATGTCCATCCAATTTTCCAGTTCATCCCTCCCCACCCCTTACCCCCTGCTAACCATAAATTTATTTTCATACTGAGTAAAAGAAGTCAGACCGAGAAAGACAAATATCATATGATATTGCTTATATATGGAATCTTAAAAAAAAAAAGAGTAAAAATGAAATATGTAAAAAACAAACAATAGAGTTACAGATGCAGAATCTACATTTTGAAGATCCCTCAGGGGATCTGCCTGGCATTAGAGATACCAGAGTGCTGATACTAAGTATCAGTCCATCCTGACTGATACTTAGGTGAAGGGAGGGACAAAAGGCTGGGTTTCAGCAGGTAAGTCACAGAGCTTCTCTGTTTCTCAGCTTCCTCATGGACCCCTAACATGCGAATTTAATGAAATAATGCACACAGCGTGCCCAGCACCCAGTGAAAGCTACATAAGTAGTAAGGCATTATTATTTCAGAAAAGGAATAAATTGCCACATGCCTGGACCGGAGGCTTGACTTCCTAAAGGTCCTTTTCCATTATTTCTGCAGCAAGAACGATGTGTTCTGAAGACTCGGGGTGGCATCTGATATAAGAATTCAGCAAATATTGATCAATTAACCCGCCCAACAGCGAAGTTTCTATGAAGCACGACATCATCTTCAAATGGTGTGTTTATTTACTTAATTCCTCTTTTGCTGTGTCTCTGCAGCTTCGTGCCCTGATCCCCTGATCCTCCAACATGACAGCAGTGTTTGCAAAGGTAAGAACAGCGATTAGCTTTGAATTTTTTTTTGGAGACCGAACGTTCCCTCTTCCACCATCTCTCTAGGGCCTCCGGCCCACTGCCTCTGAGAACTCCAGGGAGATGGTTCAGCAGGAGGAAACAGACACAGACTCAGACACACACAAACACACGCACACACACGCACGTTACATTTCTATTCAAGGCAGAGAAAAGGAGATACCTGAGGGTGAGCCCAGAAATGACCAGACTCCTCACCATGTTCTCTGCCTCTAGAGAATTCTCCCGGCATGTTTGTTCATTCCATCCTAAATCTTCCCATTAGGGAGAAAACACAGAGATTATCCACTTTTTGTAATAAGGAAGAAACCAAAGTTAAATAGCTCCCCTCGAGCCATCTAGGACAGTGCCTAAGAAGGCAGCGTTTAGTGCCAGGCAGGCCTGGGTACGAGGCCAGGGACCACCGAAGACGACCCCTGGGGCATCCTGAACGTGATGTCAAGCACCCTCGACCTCCCTGTCTGTATTTGAACAAAGGCATGTCAGCTCCTCCCAGCTGGGAACACATCCCTCCTTCCACCCTTGCACTCAGGAAAGCCCATGTGAATCTTGTTAAAATCAGGGTTGCTGAATGCAATCATGTTTATGGAAATTTCCAATCATGGTAACAAACATGACACACATTTGATTGAACGTTGTAGGAAGCCAGGTGTTGTACATTCGCTCATGTAATCCTCTTGATGAGAGAAATAGATACAGAGAGAGGAGGGCAGGGCAAGTGAGGCACGGAGGAGATAGGAAAAGAATAAAAAGTGCAGAGAAGAACAGAGAAAGAGAAAAGACAGAAGTGAAGTGAAAGTCGCTCAGTCACGTCTGACTCTTTGCGACCCTGTGGGTTATACAGTCCATGGAATGCTCCAGGCCAGAATACTGGAGTGGGTAGCCTTTCCCTTCTCCAGGGGATCTTCCCAGCCCAGGTCTCCCACATTGCATGCAGATTCTTTACCAACTGAGCCACAAGGGAAGCTCAAGGATACTGCAGTCAGTAACCTATCCCTTCTCCAGGGGATCTTTCCGACCCAGGAATTGAACCGGGGTCTTCTGCATTGCAGGCAGATTTGTTACCAACTGAGCCATCAGGGAAGCCAAAGAGAGGAGAGGGAAGTGAAAAAGGAAAGACAGAAGATGAAGGAGGCAGAGATTCTGTTGCTGGCAGTGTTTTGTTTTTTTTTTCACACCCATCCTTACTTCAAGTTATCTCAGAGCCATGGTTCTTAACATTTTTTGGCCACGAACCCTTTTTAGAACTTGATGAATATTTGAACCTCTTCTTGGGGAAAAAAATGCAATGTCTTTCCCTTCCCCTTCCCCTGACCCTCCCCACTATCTATTCTTTTTCAAATTCTTTTCCCATTTAGGTTATTACAGAATATTGAACAGAGTTCCCTGTGCTATACAGTAGGTCCTTATTGATTATCTACTTAATATATAGTAGCATGTATCTGTTAATTCCAGTCTCCTAATTTATCCCTCCTCTCCCTTTTTCCCTCTGGTAACCATAAGTTTGCAAAACTGAATAAATCTTGATCTTACTAATATGTGGAATCTAAGATATAGACTAGGGTTAGGGATAAACTAGGAGTAGGGACTTAACAGATATACATTACTATATACAAAATAGATAAACAAAAAGGATTTACAGTATAGCATAGGGAGCTATATTCAATATCTTTTAATAACCTATAGTGGAAAATAATCTGAAAATACATATAACTGAATCAATTTTCTGTACACCTGCAACACAATATTATAAATCAACTATACTTCAATTAAGAAGTAGAATAAATCTAACCATAATCTCTAGCCAAAGTCTGTCTACTTGAACACACAGTGGCTAGAGGCTATTACTATGTGTGATTGAAAGTGTGTGTGTGTGTGTGTGTGTGTGTGTGTAAGAGAGACAGAGAAGGAGAGATACAGAGAGAGATTGAGAGACGGGGAGAGAAACAGACCCAGCGAGAGCTGGAGGGAGAGAGAGAGAAGAGAGAGAGACTTACTGGGAACTGTTAATATTTCATCCTTTACCAATGACAACAATTATACATGAAGCCAAATTACACCTGTGAAGCAGAAGCCCAATATTAGACAGAAATAATGGTGACTCTGACCTGGTGACCAACCATCCCAGTTTTCCAGGGACTAAGGGCTATCTTTGGATGTAGAGCTTCCGGTGCTCAAACTGGGAAAGTCCCAGGGAATCTGGGAATGGTTGGTCACCCTAATGTAATCAGAGCACAGATAATAATACAAACTGGCCTGAATGGGTGGCATTTCATGGGGCAATGGGGCAAGCGACAAAGACGGGTTTGGCTGGGCATTTCAAGAGAGCAATCAGGACCCTGTTGGGGGGCCCACCATCCTCTCTGCTGGGGATTGCCTGAGCTGAGGTTTTCAAGGACTGGGTTGCTGAGAAAATAGGGGGACAAATTTAGGGGGAAGAGGGAAGTGGGGAGAAAATGGGAAGAACCAAAGCAGAGAAGCTTCTTTAGAAGAGGTGGGTCAGATGGGACTTCCCTCAGTGGTCCAGTGGTTAAGACTGGTGCTTGCAGTGCAGGGGTCCCGGGTTTGATCCCTGGTTGGGGAACTAGATCCTGCATGCTGCAAATGCTGCAACCAAGACTGGATGCAGCCAAACAGATAAAATAGATATATTTGTTTAAAAGATGGGGATCAAATCATAAAACTAGAAAAATAAACTCACAATTGTAAATAGTGAATGCATCACAAGGTATTTTTGAAAAGAAGGGCATCGTGTAATTAGAGAGGAAAAGAAGGCTTGGCTTTCTTTGGCCTTGCCTTCTGGCAGGGAAAAAAACAACAGAGCAACTTCATCACACCGATTCCTTCACGCTCTGGCAGGCAAGTGATAAAATCATTGGATGAGGGTCCCTGATCCCCGTCTCCCACCGTCGCTTTCGCCAAGTGTGCCGTGTCTAAAGTAATGAAGGCGGCTTGATTAAATGTTCGCTGGCTGCAGCCGCTGTGCTAATTTGGAGATGGGTTTATTAGTTTAATGACGGCTCCAGATCATCAGAAGTCATTAGCATTAGTGCCGCAGCCCGCCCTCGACATCAGCCCAAGGCTCCAGCCTGCCACAGTCACCATTTCTCTATTTATATCACTGTTGTTTCTGGGAGAGGGTGCTGTGTGTATGTGTGTGCGCACGCCAATGTGCACTCTCACACGTGACCATTCGTACATGCACAAGCTGAGACTTTCTATGCGTCTTATCGGTGTAATGATTTCAGCTCTTCTCCCCCAAATGAAAAGGTGTTGTAGCCCCTAGACTATCATACGAAGTGAAGTAAGTCAGAAAGAGAAAAGCAGACATCATGTATTAATGCGTATCTGTGGAATCTAGAAAAAATGGTATAGATGATCTTATTTGCAAAGCAGAAATACAGACACAGACGTGGAGAACACATGTATGGATGCCAGGGGGGAAGGAGGTGGGTGGGATGAATTGGGAGGTTGGGATTGACATGTATATACTGCTACCATATAAAATAGGGTTTCCCTAGTGGCTCAGTGGCTCACTGGCTCAGTGGCTCAGTGGTTCACTGGCTCAGTGGCTCAGTGGCTCAGTGGTTCACTGGCTCAGTGGCTCACTGGCTCAGTGGCTCTGTGGTAAAGAATCCACCTGCCAGTGCAGGAGACTGGGGTTTGGGTTTGATCCCTGGATCAGGAAGATCCCCTGGACAAGAAAAGGGCAACCCGTTACAGTATTCTTGCCTGGGAAATCCCTCAGATAGAGGAGCCTGGCAGGTTACAGTCCATGGGGTCACAAAAGAGTCAGACATGATTTAGTGACTAAGCAACAATAATAACATGTATAAAATAGATAACTAATAAGAACTAACTGTATAGCACAGGGAACTCTACTCAGTGCTCTGTAGCGACCTAAATGGAAAAGAGGGGAGATATGTATACATATAGCGCTGATTTAGTTTTCTATACAGTGGAAACTAACATAAAATTGTAAAGCAGCTATACGCATAAAAAAATAGAAATGAAAAAAAGTTGGGATAAAAAATCAATTTTTTTTACTAAACCCAAAAGGCTCTACATCATTCCTCACCCTCCACCTGCTGTTCTCTGATTCCATCTCCTCCATCTCTCCTTCATCTCCCGCCTCCAGATACACCATGCCCTGTGCTGTTCCTCAAGCCTGTAGCTCCCACCTCAGGGCCTTTGCACAAGCTGTCATGCCTGAATCACTCTTCTCCAGGATAACAGCCTGGGACATTCCCTCCCTCCCAACTGGCTGCTCAGATGTCACTTCATGGAAGCCGATTCTGACCATCCCCTTTAAAATCCCGACCTCAACCATACCTTCCACTCCATTTTACCCTGCTTTCTTTTTTTTTCTTTTAAGATTCTTTTTTTGATGTGGACCGTCTTTTTTGAACTTATTACGATATTGCTTCTGTTTAATTGTTATCACTATTATTATTTTTGGCCACAAGACATGTAAGGTCTCAGTTCCCTGCTCAGGAATTGAACCTGCGCCGCGTGGACTGGACAGTGACATCTTAACCACTGGACCGCCAGGGAAGTCCCCACTCTGCTTTCTTCATTCTTTGCAAACATGCTGCGTAAGTGACTTATACTTAGTGTCACTATAACGTCATCACCATCTGTTTTGCCTTCTGCTGTATCTCCAGTGCTTAGAACCACCAGAGAGACCATACATCATGGTGAATACATCCAGAAATGGACAAATACGTAAATGAGGAGAGTCACTAGGCAAGGCAGTAGGGATCCTAAGAATCCGTTAGGGCTCAGGGGACGTCCACTGTCTGTGACAATGCAGGGTGTTCTGGTCACGGCAGCTGTGAAGGTGGTCAAAGCCTCAGGGACCAGCCACCCCTCAGCAGCCCCCTTCCTGGGCTGGTCAGACTGTGTACCAGGGACCCACCAGGAGTGAGAGCTATGCCATAAGGATCTTCAGCTGCGATGTTACTTGGTGCAGATGAAGATGAGTTGGGCTCCAGAGCAGAGAGTCATCAAAGTGGGGCAGGTGAAGAGATGGTTTTTCTTCATTCATTAAAAAA
>NW_011495054.1:2934168-2934592 GCF_000754665.1 Bison bison bison
AGTGGCTCACTGGCTCAGTGGCTCAGTGGTTCACTGGCTCAGTGGCTCACTGGCTCAGTGGCTCACTGGCTCAATGGCTCAGTGGTTCACTGGCTCAGTGGCTCACTGGCTCAGTGGCTCAGTGGTTCACTGGCTCAGTGGCTCATTGGCTCAGTGGCTCAGTGGTTCACTGGCTCAGTGGCTCACTGGCTCAATGGCTCAGTGGTTCACTGGTTCAGTGGCTCACTGGCTCAGTGGCTCTGTGGTTCACTGGCTCAGTGGCTCACTGGCTCAATGGCTCAGTGGTTCACTGGTTCAGTGGCTCAGTGGCTCAGTGGTTCACTGGTTCAGTGGCTCACTGGCTCAGTGGCTCAGTGGTTCACTGGCTCACTGGCTCACTGGCTCAGTGGCTCACTGGCTCAGTGGCTCACTGGCTCAGTGGCTC
>NW_011495054.1:2934693-2935877 GCF_000754665.1 Bison bison bison
CAGGGATCGAATCCGCATCCCCTGCATTGGAAGGTGGATCCTTAACCAGTGGGATCACTAGAGCAGTCCCCTGCTGGTGCTTCCTGTTGGGCAAGCTCAACTGAAATCCATTGTCAAGGGAATGCAGGTCTTGTAGTCTGCATGGTTCAACATCTGGAACACAGACAGGTTAAGCAGGGTGGAGAGCCAGTTCTGAGATGGGGAGCAGAATGGCGGAGTTGGAGTAACCAGCCTCCTGGATTCAGGAGGGTAACAGTCAGGATCATGTAACCTGCTATTTGCTGAGCAGACTGAGTTGATGAGAAGGAAGTCTGTTGAGTGACGTTATTGTACAGAATCAAGACTGAATCTCCCCACACTTCAGTGGGAAGTGCCCCCTTCTTTTCTTTATGTATCTGAATTTGGTCCAAGGGTGGATGGAGAGGAAAAAGAAACAAAGGATACCCAGTCCTCAGATGTATTGTATCCCATGAAAACCTTGAAGATTTTCTGGCAAAGAGACACACCCTTATGTGGCAGGCAGCCTCCAGGATATCACCTCCAGCTTCCTACCCTTCTGTGGTCCCCTCCCACATTCTATCAGCACTGGGACAGCAGGAGTGATGGTGCCTCACCTCTGAGGCTAGGTCCTAACAGAGGCTGCAGCTCCGCTGTCTCGGTTTCTTTCTCTCTCATGACTTGCTCTGGGTGAAGTCATTACGGGGGCAGCTCTGTAGAGGGATCCACATGGTGAGGGGCTAAACCTCCTGCCAATAGTCACATGGATAATCTTGGAAATGGACTGCCCTCCACCCCAGACAAGCCTTCAGATGAGACTATAGCCCAGCTGGTAACTTGACTTCACTGGAGACCCAGAGCCAAAACCACCCAGCTCAACTGCTCCTAGGTTGTTGACCTTCAGAAACTGTGGGAAAATCGATGTTTGTAGTTTTCAACTACTGATATTTGGAGTGCTATGTCATAGCATGCATGTGTACGTGCTCAGTTCAGTTCAGTCGCTCAGTCGTGTCAAACTCTTTGCGACCCCATGAATCGCAGCACACCAGGCCTCCCTGTCCATTGCCAACTCCTGGAGTTTACCCAAACTCATGTTCATTGAGTCAATGGTGCCACCTAGCCATCTCACCCTCTGTTGTCCCCTTCTCCTCCTGCCCCCAATCCCTCCCAACATCAGGGTCTTTTCC
>NW_011495054.1:2935977-2937642 GCF_000754665.1 Bison bison bison
AAAACAACTTTTTTTTTTTTAAAGATTTCCTTTAGCTTGAAGGTATCGTTTAATTAAAAGATTTTTCTCCCTGGCTTCCCCTGGTCCTCTCTATGCTCCTCCTGCAAACAGCCTGCCTGCTAAATGGTTTCCCAGTTATGAACAGACAAAATCAGCCTTTCATGTAATCCGCCCTCTGTGGAGCACACCACATGGGCGATGCTTTCAGTTTGAGCCTCCACAGTAGAAGATTCCACCTGCGATACAGGAGACCTCACTTCGATTCCTGGGCTGGGAAGATCCCCTGGAGAAGGGATAGGCTACCCGCTCCAGTATTCTTGAGCTTCCCTGGTGTCTCAGATGTAAAGAATCTGCCTGCAATGCGGGAGACCTGGGTTCGATCCCTGGGTTGGTAAGATGCCCTAGAGGACGGCATGGCAACCAACTCCAGTATTCTTGCCTGGAGAATCCCTACGGACAGAGGAGCCTGGCGGGCTACAGTCCATAAGGTTGCAAAGAGTCGGACATGACTGAGCGACTAAGCACAGCACATTAGAGGAAAAGAGATAAAGTCTAGATTAAAAAGCAGAAGCACAACCACACACACACACACACACACACACACACACAATCCAACTCCACCCTACTTTGGGCTGTTTTGCTCTTGTCTGCTTAATTTCTATAAATGGTGGGCGTCTTGAGAGAAGCAACTCTGTCTGATATGTTTCTGCCTTCTTGAACCTTCTGTAATGTCACAAGGTAAGGGCTTGGGAATGAATGAGTGGTTGGATGAATGAATGCATGAGTGAGGAATCTTCAAAACAGTTCCCAGCTCTGCTCCCTCTGTTCCTTCCCATTACCGTCCGTAACAGGTGACCACTTCACTCATTCGGGGAAAAGAAGATTTAAAACCTGGCTTTATTTAATTATCCTATCCCAGAAAGAAAAAACCAATAAAGAGTCTTATTTTTTAAAGTGTAATAAAGAGGAGAATGTACCTAGCATTCTATGACCTAGATCGCAAACTGTGACTGATTTTGGTAGGAAGGTGTTGAGTTGACTAAAAAGTTCATTAAGGAACTTTTTGGCCAACCCAATGGTATTTTGAGGGTAAGGAAGAACTGCCTTAGGCATCTTAGGAAATCATCCACTGGGAATCCTTTGAAAGCCCACACGCATGCATTCCACATTAAACATGCATAAAATTCTTGATGACTCAAAAGGGTACTAGTGGAGTGACGTGGTAAAGTCATGGTCATGGCCATATAAATCCAATGTATTTATACTCTCTAACATGGCTCAAGGATTTCTCAAGTCCTGTGTCGACTAAAATAAGCCCTCCTCTACGCTGACACATAGTTAAACGATTGTCTCCAAGTGTGAGGAAATAAAGATGTGGAAGTCCGAGGTTGTTTTAGTCTCTACGGAGTCTGGTTTCTAGCGGATGAAAGAATTCAATTCAGATGGTTACACTCAGAGACATTTCTAAAGGGGTTATTTACAGAGGTGTGAGCCTGATAAAAAGAACCAGAAAGGGATGGCCAAGGACTCAGAGATTTCCAACAGCAGGAATTTGTTACCAAGCCTGGAACAGAAGGGGCAGTGGAGGAAGATGAAGGTCTCGGGGTCCAGCGAGAGTTGGAACTGGAGTGTGGGGCTATCCAATAAGTGGTGTAAACACAGAGG
>NW_011495054.1:2937881-2957554 GCF_000754665.1 Bison bison bison
CTTCTCCAACACCACAGTTCAAAAGCATCAATTCTTTGGTGCTCAGCTTTCTTCACGTCCAACTCTCACATCCATACATGACTACTGGAAAAACCATAGCCTTGACTAGACAGACCTTTGTTGGCAAAGTAATGTCTCTGCTTTTTAATATTCTGTCTAGGTTGGTCATAACTTTCCTTCCAAGGAGTAAGTGTTTTTTAATTTCATGGCTGCAATCACCATCTGCAGTGATTTGGGAGCCCCCCAAAATAAACTCTGACACTGTTTCCACTGTTTCCCCATCTATTTGCCATGAAGTGATGGGACCGGATGCCATGATCTTCGTTTTCTGAATGTTGAGCTTTAAGCCAACTTTTTCACTCTCCTCTTTGACTTTCCTCAAGAGGCTTTTTAGTTCCTCTTCACTTTCTGCCATAAGGGTGGTATCATCTGCATATCTGAGGTTATTGATATTTCTCCTAGCAATCTTGATTCCAGCTTGTGCTTCTTCCAGCCCAGCATTTCTCATGATGTACTCTGCATATAAGTTAAATAAGCAGAGTGACAACATACAGCCTAGACATACTCCTTTTCCTATTTGGAACCAGTCTGTTGTTCCATGCCCAGTTCTAACTGTTGCTTCCTGACCTGCATATAAATTTCTCAAGAGGCAGGTCAGGTGGTCTGGTATTCCCATCTCTTTCAGAATTTTCCACAGTTTATTGTGATCCACAGAGTCAAAGGCTTTGGCATAGTCAATAAAGCAGAAATAGATGTTTTTCTGGAACTCTCTTGCTTTTGCGATGATCCAGTGGATGTTGGCAATTTGATCTCTGGTTCCTCTGCTTTTTCTAAAACCAGCTTGAACATCTGGAAGTTCACGGTTCACATATTGCTGAAGCCTGGCTTGGAGAATTTTGAGCATCACTTTGCTAGCAGGTGAGATGAGTGCAATTGTGAGGTAGTTTGAGCATTCTGTGCTCAGTCATATCTAATTCTTTGCAACCCCATGGACTGTAGACTGCCAGGCTTCTCTCTCCATGGGATTCCCCAGGCAAGAATACCGGAGTCGGTGGCCATTTTCTTCTCCAGGGCATCTTCCTGACCCAGGGATCAAACCTGTGTCTCCTGGGTCTCCTGCATTAGCAAGCAGATTCTTTACCACTGAGCCACCTGGAAAGCCCAGATTTGTCATAGAGCAGCACTTACCTAGTGCACACTTTGAGGCCAGAGGCATTTGCTGCTTTTTTGTAATGGTTGTTCACATGCATTGGGACTTTTATATTTTAATCATGGATTTTTTTTTTTAAATCATGGATTTTTTATTTTTTGTATCAATTTTTGTCTTTATAGCTATGGCCCATTCCATGGACTGTATAGTCCATGGGGTTGCAAAGAGTCAGACACGACTGAGCGACTTTCACTTCCACTTTCATGGCAGGTGGGATCTTAGTTCCCTGACCAGGGATCAAACCTGTGCTGCCTGCAGTGGAAGTTTGGCGTCTTAACCGCTAGCCTGCCAGGGAAGTCCCTGCAGTGGGACTTTTAATTCTGTGCTTATCACAATCATTCACTAGCCCTGGGGGCTGTATTCTCTTAACTGTGTAACAAAGTGCTTATTAACCTCCCTAAGTCGCAGTTTCCTTAATTTAAAATAAAAGTCACAACAATGCCAGTCAGAAGAGTTGACCTGAAGGATCCGAGGGAATAAAGCGTTCCAAGTGCCCCAGACAGAGCAGCTGTTTAACAACAACAATAACAAAAAAATTAGTTATTTTCACGGATAAGGGAGAGAAATGGGTTTTAAACACTATGTATAATTAAGACGATGACCCTGATGGGGCATGAGGCTGCTCACCCCTGCTGCATCGTCTGTTTCAGCTGTTCTTTCTCTTGCCTTGAGGACAGTTCTATTCTCTCCCAAGTGCTATAATGCACAGTTTCCCAAAACAACAGGCCCTCCTGCCAACCCCCAGCGGCCTGGAGCTTTGAAACACGTCTCCCTCCTGACCATGGAGAATCGGCTGACTCCACTCACGCCTCCTTGGCCGAATGGGGAATCCCTGATTTTCTGGACGTGCTCTGTCACTGCCTGGGTGGGAGCCAGGTTTTGCTCATGATTTCCATTCTCGAATGACTCAGAGATGAGTAGGGGACTGAGTCATAGGGAGCTGGGGGTGTGGAGTGGAATGCAGCTCTTGAAATCACTCGGGGTTGGGGGGGACCTTGGAAAATAACACCAAGGAATACAGGAAGGTTTCACTCTTGGTGGATGCCTTCATCAGCAGATTACATTGAATAGATGTAATACAGTCAGTTGGTGAATTCAATTTCATCTCCACCCCATACCTCCCCATTATATAAAGACTCCAGGTTTCAGAATCAGCTTCAAGGAAGAGGATCCAGGGCCTTCCCTGCTGGTTCAGTGGCAAGGACTCCACGCTCCCAATGCTGGGGGCCCAGGTTCGATCCCTGGCGAGGGGACTAGATCCCTCGTGCTGCAACTAAGACTTCGCCTGCCACAACTAAAAAAGATACTGCATGCCGAAATAGAGTTCAGAGATCTTTAAAGCTGAAACTAATACCCGGCACAGCCAAAGAAATAAATTAAAAATCAATTTTAAGTGAAAGAGGGTGGGTGCAGATCATCAAAAAAGAATGAGATTAATTTCTGCCAAGTGGGGCTTCATATTAAAAGATAAATTCAGAAATAAAAAATGAAATTATAATCAGCGTTTACCTGGAAGGAAAGAAGAGAGGGGTGGCAGGAAGAGAGAGGAAGGAAGGAAGAAAGAAAGAAGAAGAAAACAGTAGGTGATGAAGAGCAGCTAAGCCAATCTCTGTTGTGATTGCTGCTCAACCTGGGAATAGTCACCTACTTACTCCATCTCTTCCAGTGGCCACATCCTTCAATCAGGAGAAAGACCCCCGCCCTCAAACATGATAGAGACAGTATCATCCCTGAGTGTCCATCTTGAAACTCACGTTGGCATTCATGATGACCATCCCACCTTGAGAAAGAAAAAAAAAAAGAAAACATTTTCATTTCAGTTTTCATCCTTCCCCTCTCCCCAAGAAGCAGGTAGAAAAACAACACAGAAAGAGCAACAAGCAGCGGTCATTCTGTGTTAGTGTTTCTTTTAGGCATAGAACAGTCCTGCTTGAAAAGGACAGTATAGGGTCATTAAGCAGACAGAGGCGGGATCCCAGGATTTCTTCTTCAAGGCCATCAAGCTTTCAGGTTGATGTGTGTTAAAAACAAAAAAAGAAAAAGTGTACCAATAAGGATATTAGGGTCCCACTGTTTATAGTAGTGAAAAATAAGAGGCTATAAAAGTCCCCATCAGTTGGAGACTAATTTACTCAATTAAGATACTTCCAGAAACGGAATATGCTATGGCCTTTAGTGATAAGGGGCTATATTCACATGTCCTGAAAAGCACAAAGAGAAGTATGTGCACAGTATCCTGTTAAGTGGGTCGTGCCATGGTATAAGAAGAAGAATGATATAGTTCCATTCCTGTTTTGAATTATCATAGGAGTATACATGTGCATATATATATTTAAATAAGAATTTTAAATGTCTGGAAAGCTGCACACCAAACTGTTAACAATAAATTGAGGGTGGTTTGGAAAGGGTCAGAAGGAAAACAGCTTTTACCTTTTAAAAATCTATAAAAACTTTCTATAGTGTTTGAAAGTCAGACAATAAACATCTGTGGATGACTTGCATTTTTCTTTTTTTTTTAATGAAACCGCTTAAGAAGTCAGAGATGTGAGGCAGAGTACCTGGGTTCTTCTGAGTACCCTGCAACAAACTTGGCCTCTCTCTACAACCGGTTAGTTCATAACTAGTTTGTTGCAGAGACACCAGAAGATAATCCAAGTACCCTTCCTAGGGGTGTGGGGAGGGTGAAAAGAAGGAAACTTGTTAGTACAAAGAGGAGAGATCCATGTGATTCTAGTCCAACGGGTGTTCTTGAGGTAAATTTGAAACTCTGGAATCATCTGGGAATCTGTGAGAATGCAGGGCTGGGACTCCAGCCCTGGAGATCCTGAGTTACAAAGTCTAGGGAAAACCAGGAAAATTGCATTATAATGTGTTTCCCAGGTGATTCTGATGAGAAAGCCTGAGCCATGGCATTAAGACCCAGCCTCACCACCATTTCCTGTGCATCCTTGGACAAGCTGGCTGGGTTTTCCTCCTCACAAGTTTCTGAGTCATTGGATCTGGGAAAGAGCTTGAGAATGTGCGTGCACGTGTGCTAAGTCACTTCAGTTGTGTCTGACTCTTTGCAACCCTATGGACTGTAGCCCGCCAGGCTTCTCTGTCCATGGGATTATTCTCTAGGCAAGAACACTGGAGTGGGTTACCATGCCCTTCTCCAGGGGATCTTTCTGACCCAGGGATTGAACCTGTGTCTCCCTGCAGCTCCTGCATTGCAGGCAGATTCTTTACTGCTGAGCCACTGGGGAAGCCCCAGTGCACTCTAACTGGGAGAATGTGCACTTCTAACAAATTCAGGTGCAGTGGATACTGCTGATCTGGGAGCCATGCTTTGAAGAACTACCACATTACCCTAACAAGCCACAGGACCATTGTAAGGAGCAAAGGGAGCACACAGGAGAGAATGTTTGCAAACTAGAGAGGCTTGTGACATGGTGATTAAACAAATCATTCAAATCCTACCTCCTCTACTTACTAACTTGACAATTTTGGGGAAACAAATCTCTTAGCCCTCCTGAGACTTAGTTTTGACATCTCCAAAATGGATGTCATGGAACTTTTTGCAGACACGCTACTTCTATGAAATGCACACAAAATATCTCATGGTTTACCACCCGGATGCTTGAAGATTGAATTATTTTCCATGCATGTAGAGTTATTTAGTACAGAAGGTGTCCGCACCTGATAAACATACAGTAAATCTTTGCTTGTATGACTCTGAGTGCTAAAATACTGAAAGAGAGAAGAGGAAGTGATTTGGGTACCAGAGGTAATCAGCAAGCATTGATTGAATGCCAAATGTATGCAGATGGGTAGCCACTCAATGGAAGGATAAGGTTGCTGGGGTCATTTTGCCAAATCATAGCAGGTAAATCAGACATCAGAATCAGGTGCATTGTGGGTAGAGTGGGTCATGTGACCTTGATTCTGAGACTCGTTCCTGGTCTGCAATTGGGAACCCTAAAACTTACCCTAGAGACTCTTGGAAAATTCAGATCATCAGCAGAATCCAGAGCTCTTTGGGCAGTCCTGCTTTTTCCCTTATGGACCTAAATGAACCTCAGACACTCCTCCATTCTGAGCTTGGTTCATCCTCTGTGTCTCAATTTTCCAGTCATTCAAACTCAGGTCCTTGTTCCAGTTCTGTGATTAAGTGGCATGATTACCAGCTGATGCCAGCAAGCTGAGTGTCTGTAGGTAAGCTCTGCATCTCCTGTCACCATTCTAATACGGGGGAGAGGGACCTGAGTTGTTGAGAGATAGAGTTAGCATGTGGGAATCACCTGGTACATAGCAGATGCTTTTATAATGAGGTCTGTTGTTCTCATCACTGAGCCATGTCCCTGTCCCTTCCAGGGACAGCCTCACATGGCTCCAGGTGCTATCGTGCCAGGGGTACCACCTTGTTCCTCTCTACTCAGCATGCTTGCCAGACTCCTGCAAGGCAGCCCATGACCCACCTAGAGGTGTTTTTCTAAACGTGGTCACCCACCTTCCTCATCCAGACCCCCTGAGAGTGCTCATTAACATGTCAGATTCTTGGGCCCTCATGCAGACTGTCTGTGTGAGATTCTCTGGGGTGGGGTCTCATTCTGCATTTTTAACAAGCTCCATAGATTCTAAAACACAGTAAAGTTGGAGAATCACTGCTCTCCAAGATTTGTTGTTTGTGCCTGATACAGAACCTTTTCTTGTCACAGCTATCTTGATATATAACAACAAGAGTGATGACTGTCATTATTATGTATTGATAATGTGCTGGCAACAATGTGGGGCATGGGGCCACAGCCAACTAGGCATGCTACAGCCCTCAGGCCAAATTCAGCTCACCCCTGATTTTGTCAATGAAGTTTCACTGGGGTACAGCCACACCCATGGTTTCTGTCTTGCTTTCTGTTGTCCTTTCACCCGCTACAAAGGCAGAGTCAAGGAGTTGCGATAAGACCAGAGTCTGAAAAGGAGAGGGGGGTTGACGCTCTGGCTTTTTAAGAAAAAGTTTGAAGTTCCTGGCATCAAAGGTAGTGTGTCCATCCTACCACAGAATCATAGGCAGTTATTAAAAGTGATGCCTTTTGGAACAGTGAGAGATTATTTTGGGGGGCTCCAAAATCACTGCAGATGGTGACTGCAGCCATGAAATCAAAAGATGCTTGCTCCTTGGAAGAAAAACTATGACAAACCTAGAGAACATATTAAAAAGCAGAGACATCACTTTGCTGACAAAGTCCTTATAGTCAAAGCTATGGTTTTTCCAGTAGTCATATATGAATGTGAGAGTTGGACTATAAAGAAAGCTGAGAATTCAAGAATTGATGCTTTTGAACTATGGTATTGGAGAAGACTCTTGAGAGTCCCTTGGACTGCAAGGAGATCAAACCAGTCAATCCTAAAGGAAATCAACCCTGAATATTCATTGGAAGGACTGATGCTGAAGCTGAAACTCCAATACTTTGGCCGCCTGATGTGAAGAACTGACTCACTGGAAAAGACCCTGATGCTGAGAAAGATTGAAGGCAGAAGGATAAACGGACAACAGAGGATGAGATGCTTGGATGGCATCACAGACTCGATGGACATTAGTTTGAGTAAGCTCCAGGAGCTGGTGATGGACAGGGAAGCCTGACACGCTTCAGTCCATGGGATCACAAGGAGTTGGATATGACTGAGCAACTGAACTGAACTGAATGATGGGAAAGATTGAGGGCAAGAGGAGAAGGGGGCAAGAGACGATGAGATGGTTGGATAGCATCATTGACTCAATGGACATGAGTCTGAGCAAACTCAGGGAGGTAGGGAAGGACAGGAGAGCCTGGTGTGCTATAGTCATGGGAATGGAAAAGAGTCAGACACAACTTACTGATCAAACAACAACACAAAAATAATTTCTGCCACTGAGAAAAGCTAATTGAGAGAAGTAACTAACAGACACAGAGATGCTAGATTTTGATCCTCATCCTTTCTGTGCTTTACTCTCCTTACCTGAAAATGGCTGCACCTGAAGCGTTTTCCTTTGGCACTTGTGGGGATTAAGTGACATGGCTGAAGTAAAAGGCCTGATCCCTTGTCTGATGCATCAGAAACACTCAAAAATCTGAAGCCATGGTGTGTGTATGCGTCAGTTGCTCAGTTGTATCCAACTCTGCAATCCGACACACTATAGCCCGCCAGGCTCCTCTGTCCATAGGAGTTTTCAGGCAAGAATTCTGGAGTGGGTGGCCATTTCCTCCTCCAGGGGATCTTCCCCACCTAAGGATCGAACCTGAGTACCCTGGGTCTCCTGCATTGGCAGTTGGATTCTTTGCCTGCTTGAGCCATCAGGGAAACAGTGTTTGCATTCTCTCCACTTTGCTTGCCTGCTTATTTTTTTAAGGTGGTTTTAGTATTGTAAAGTCTTTATTGAATTTGTTACAAAATTGCTTCTGTTTTATGTTTTGGTTTTATGGCCAAGAGGCATGTGGGATCTTAGCTCCCAGACCAGGGATGGAATCTGCACCCCCTGCTTTGGAAAGTGGAGTCTTAACCACTGGACCACCAGGGAAATCTCTTGCCTGCTGATTCGAAATGATTTACATCTTCCAAAAAGTGATGCGTGTGCTTGCCTAACTTTATGCTAGAAAAAGAAGTGCGTTTGTCAATTGCTTGTTCATTTTGTTATTTTATTTTTTGCTATTTATTTTTATTGGCCTATAATTGCTTTACAATATTGTGTTAGTTTCTGCTGTACAATGTAGTGAATCGGCTTTATGTATACATATATCCCCTCCCTTTAGGACCTTCCCACCTCCATTCATCTAGGTCACCCCAGAGCACCGAGCTGAGCTCCCCGTGCTATAGAACAGGTTCCCACTAGCTGTCTATTTTACACATCACTATGTATATATGTAAGTGCTACTCTCCCAATACATCCCACCCTCCCCTTCCCCCACTGTGGCCACATGTCCCTTCTCTACCTCTGTGTCTCTATTCACTTGCAGAGATAGGGATGGACCTAGAGTCTGTGGTACAGAGCAAAGTAAGTCAGAAAGAGAAAAACAAATATCGTATGTTAATGCATATATGTGGAATCTTAAAAAAAAAAAAATGGTGCAGATGAACCTATGTTCAGGGCAGGAATAGAGATGCTTGTTCATTTTAAAAATGCATCCTACCTCTAGCAGGAAGTTTCCTCCGTCACCCTGCATTGCTCTGCAGGGCTCATGCTTCTACAAGCAGGCCCCTCATGAACCGCGCCCTGACACTGTCTCCAGCTGCCACGTGCAGATGCAGGGGCATGTGCCTGTGGATCCCGGCAACAGCTAATCCAGTGTAATCCTGGATGCCTTTGCACAAGTGCCTTCTCTGCATTTGGCCTCAGTTTCTCTGAAGGAAGAGGAAATGGTCTCTGAGTCTCTTTCCAGCCTTCACTTCATGCTCCTCTCCCCTGGGATTGCAAAGAAACTCTACCACCAGTTGCACTCCTGCTCCCCGCCCCACTCACCATTTGCAGCCTCCTCGCTGCAACCAGGGCTCCAGGGAGAGCAAAAGCTTGTGAAATGGAGTTTGCCTCTCGCTGGGCATGGCGGGCCTTTCAGCAACCCTGCGACCTGGATTAGGAGTTTGAGCAATGCCTCTAAACCCTGCACTCTATTTAATTTCCTTGATTTATAGCAAGGATTTCCCACACCTCCAGGGGAGAGAGGCACTGCCATCCCCCTCCCACTTCCCACTGCAGAGCCTCTGATTCCTCAGCCTGTTTATCCCCCCCGTCGCTACAACACAGACCATCTCCAGGGACGCTGGCATGTCTCTTGTAAACCAGGTGACATATCTAAGCCCCGGGGTTCTCTCCGCCCACTTGGATTTCCTCACGTGGAGCTGGCCCCGGGTTCTGATGCTGCTACACGTTTCCTCGCTGGGAAGGCAGCCCCGTGAATATGTGAATTTCATCAGCAGCCCCTGGTGGGGTCTCCTCTGACCCTCAAGACTGTCACAGGGGAAGTAGGGGCCAGCATGGCCTCAGAGAGGAGCTCTGAGCACTCCTGGGCACGAACCAGCTGGGAGATGTGTCCCAGCCAGCAGTGAGGGGCACAAATGCTTGGAGTGGGAGAGTCAGTTCTAGAGGGAGCTGGTAGTTTTTCTGGGTCAGAGGGAGAGTTGGGAAGGAGTTCCAGGATCCATGAAGACTCAGGAGGGGGGTGGTTGGATGGGAAAAGGAGTTCATTGGAGAACTCTGTCCTCCTTTTTCATGGCTTTCTCCCTTAGCTAGAGCCAGATTTGGCTTCCAGATCAGCTTGTGTCATCAAGCTGAGACTGGGAAACTCCAAACCCAGGCATATTCACCAACAAGTATGGATGGGAAACTTCTAGCTGTATGTACAGTTAGGTAGCCCCACAAACACCCAAGGCTCAGCTCCCACTGGCCCTTTGCCCAGACTCCAACACTGACACCTGGACAACTGTAATGCATTTCCCCCCCAAGCAGTTCTATCTCCATCTCTCTATCTCCCTGTCCTCTCATCTCCTCTCCTTTGTTGTCCTCCCTCTTCCTGGCTCCCTTCTCTCGGTCTTTCTCTTTCTCACATTCACCTCTCATTCTCTGCATCTCCCCATCGTCCCTCCTTCTCCTTCCCCTTTCTGTCCCTCTCTCTTCTTCTGGTTGTCTTTCCTCTTTCTCCATCACGTCCTATCCTCTTCCTCTCTTCTGTTGTACTAGGACACTCCTTCCCAACGTGTGGTCCACAGACCAGTAGCAGCATCACCTGGAAATTCATCAGAAATGCAAATTCTCAGGTTCCACTCCAGACCTACAGCATCAGATGCTCTGGGGGTGAGATTCAGCCATCTGTGTTTCCATAAGCCCTCCAGGGGATCTGAGGCATGCTCAAGTTGGAGAATGACATTCTCAGAGGAAAATGGTCATTGGAGGAAAAAAAAAAAAAGTATCTTTGAGTGCTGATCCGATAAGCCCTCATTTCTAAACATGTAAAGCCCTCCTCTTCCCATTAGCTAATTAGGACATTGGACCACCAGCCTGGCTGAGATGCTTTCAGGAACAACGTCAGAAATCACACTCAAGTTCTCTGATTACTATCACCCTTCTAAATCCCTTAGGCCAACCCACGTCTTTCCTGTCCCTGCTTTCTGCCTTTATTCTTCCCTCTCTCTGGGTGCTGTAAGGGGTACCAAGAACAGGGGGAAATTGAACCCTATGTCCAACAGTTCACAGTCTGAATTAGCATTTGCCAAAGTGTATCCCCCTGCTATTGATAGGAATATTGATAGGAAAAAGATTCTGTAGTCAAATATGGGTGGGGAGGGCTGCATAAACAGATTTGTTTATTGCAGGACTTTTCAGAGCCTAAGTCCATGGTGGGTTTCAATGTTAGTAGCATGTCCTGAACTTGACCACAGAAATCCATTTTCTTTTTTAAAGATTTAGTTATTTTATTCTGTGGCTGTGAGCCAGCTTTCTCTGGTTGCAGTGAGAGAGGGCTATTCTTCGTTGCATGGGCTTCTCACTGCAGTGGTTTGTCTTGTGGAGCACAGACTCTAGGTGCTTGGGCTTCAATAGTTGTGGCTTGTAGGGTCTAGAGCGTAAGCTTCATAGCTGTGGCCCATGGACTTAGTTGCTCCGAAGCATGTCGGATCTTCCCAGACCAGGGATCAAGCTAGTGTCCCTTGCCTTGCAGGGCAGATTCTTAACCACTGGACCACCAGGGAAGCCCCACAGAAATCCATTTTCTTTGGGGCATTGCACAGGATGCCCACACTTGGGAAATGCTGCTTAAGGAGACTATGTCTTTTCTCCCCAAGAGCCTTATATGAATGCCAATAGGCACGGAGTGAAACAGCCAAGATGGCACTCAGCAGACTCTGTTAACCTTGGAAAGACCTAGGCACCAAGGGTACGAGCATGCTCAGTAGCTCCTGGGGTCCCTGCCGTGTCTCCCTGTTGGTGTCTGAATGGGTGATGAGCAGACTTTAGTCTCCAGACTTCGTGCAGCCAGCTTCACTCCATGGTACTGACTGTGATATCATTTCAGGATAAAGAATGAGAAAGCTGTGAGCATGCTACTGTTTCTGCAATATGCCCAGGACTTATCCCTGGAGCTTCTATTTAGTAGATCTGGCATGAGGGCCGGGAATCGAAAAATTTTTTTAAAAGTTCCCAGGAGCTTTGGATCTAACAGTGAGGACTGAAAGCCACTGGTTTGCATGAATTTGTGCATGGTGTTTATGTAATGGTATGCTCAGAGAAATATGAGATCCAGAACTTTGTGCATAATCTTCAAAATAGACCTAAGGGAAGATAACCAGCCCCTTTCTATAACATCATCACCTTGGGACCCTCAACTGGGGTGAATGGACTGTGGATTTGTTGTGGTGGGGATGCTGACGTGGAGGTAAAAGCAAGAGAGAGAACTTTTTATTTCCCTCCAAACCTGAAAGATACAAAATCATGATTTAGTTCAGTGATGAGTAAGTCTCTTTTTTCCTTGACAAAAGATAATTCAGGAAAAATACAAAATGTTTATGGCCTATTTTTTTTCATTAAAATTGAAAATAGTTTTGTTGAGTCCCGGAAAGGGAGAGGCCAGTTCTTACAATGGAAATGACCTCTGTCAGTAGTCTTCAATCTGCTTTTAGACATAGAAATTTTTTCTCAAGGGAAGTCTATGGTCAAACTCCATGTGTCACATTAAAGAAAGCTCTCTGCTTTAACAGTAGATGGGAGATCTGAAGCTTAAGTAAGTGGGCCATTTTCCCACTGATATTTGGAGGCAATAAAGACATTTTTTTCTAAACAGACTGGGAAACATAACCTACTTTCTAGGCCCCACAAAAAAAGCAATGAAATAATTGGCACTTTAGGGACTTCCCTGGTGGTCCAGTGGCTAAGAGTTCTCGCTCCCAATGCAGGGGGCCTGGGTTTGATCCCTGGCCACAGAACTAGATCCCACATGCTGCAACTAAAAAAAAAAATTCCACTTACTGAAACAAACAAAAATGCTGAATGCCACAACTGAGACCCAATGCAGCTAAATAAATATCTAAATTTTTTTTTAATTGGCACTACTTTCTCCCTTCCAAAATAGTATTATTCAAGAAGATTTGATTAGTCACAGCATAGCTGAAGCTTTCAAATTTTTCAACATGATCTCAAATCTCAGACTACATGTATTTTACAGATTGAGGTTCCTAGAAACTGCATTTAAAAAGTCTCATTAATCTTGTGAATTCCCTTTGATTTGCATCATTTAAACTTTTATGGAGATTTCCTAATTCTTTTATTCTGGAATTTGGTAGAGTTTATTGTTCCATTCCCCGAAGACTTTAGCAACCAAAAAATAGACTTGTGTATGTCTTGAAGAAAAAAGTAACCATGGTAGAATTATCTGAGAAAACTAATTGGCAGAAATAGAAAAAAAAAAAAAAAAGTACCATCTGATTTTATTACTACTAATATTTTTACAGTCAAAATAAAATAGATTAGGACTTCCTTGGCATTTTTCTTGCCACCTTGGCCCATTGAGCTTTATTGGCACAGAATTTGGAAGGGTAAAGAGGAAGACAATGAGATGCATTCTTCTCCTGGGACTAAAGAGAGGCCTCTCAGGGAGAGTTTTGAGGACAGAAGTCCCTGAGTATAAGAGGTGGAAGAGAAGTGAGAAGGATGCTAAAGGATTTACAGGAAGTGACGTCAGGCGAGTGACGAACTGTGTCTGCAGTTCTGTCATGGGAGCAAGAATGAAGACTGTTAAAAATACTTCTTGTATGCTGCACTACTCAGATGTGGACGTCAAAAGGCAATAACGTTATATTTAAAAGCAATAAACATTGGCTTAGGGGCTTCCCTGGTGGTCCAGTGGTTAAGCATCCACCTGCCAATGTGGGGACACTGGTTCGATCCTTGGTCCTGGAAGATCCCACGTGCCTCAGGGCAACTCAGCCCAGTGTGCCACAACTCCTGAGCCCATGCACCTACTTTCTAGCCTAGAAAGTAGCCTGTGTGTGTCAAAGAAGACCCATCACAGCCAAAAACAAAACAAAAGAAAAAACGCTTATAAAATGTCAATGATTTGACATCTCATGGAATCAGAAATAGGACCGGGCTGCATATTTAGATGCCCTACCCTGCTGTCTCTCCCTCTCAATGTAAATGCTGCCCTGAGGGCCAAGTGACTCTGCACCCATTCCTGTCCCACCTGGGAGTTTGTTAGGTGGACCCCCCTACCCTAGACTTACTGAATCGGAAGCTCTAGGAGGGAAGAATCCAGCAATCCTGTACCCCCACCCCCACCGCCCGGGGATGTCCTCTGTGTGTGTGTGGGTGTGAGTCGCTCAGTTGTGTCTGACTCTGCGATTCCATGGACTGTAGCCTGCCAGGCTCCTCTGTCCATTGGAATTCTCTAGGCAAGAATACTGGAGTGGGTAGCCATTCCTTTCTCCAGGAGATCTTCCCGATCCTGATGCTCACTCAAATTTGAGCACTTGGTCAAGTTTGTTTCAGGTCTGAAACAAATTTGAAGTTCAGGTTTCAGTGGCTGGTCCTCTGCCACAAACACCCCCTCCGTGGCCCCTTTCTCTGAATTCATTCTTTAACCTGGACGTCACCCTGAGTTATTTGACAGGTGTGCTTGGCTGGGTCAGATCTCATGTTCTGAGATCAGAGTTCTGGGTTCTAGTTTGTCAGCATCATCTCTAAGCAGCCAGTGACCTTATCCAAGTCATGTAACTTATTTGTACCAGAGGGCTTCCCTGGTGGCTAAGCTGGTAAAGAATCTGCCTGCAATGCAGGAGACCTGGGTTGGGAAGATCCCCTGGAGAAGGGAACGGCTACCCACTCCAGTATTCTGACCTGGAGAACTCCATGGACGGTATAGTCCATGGGGTCACAAAGAGTCAGACACAACAGAGCGACTTTCACTCACTTGGTTTCTTAACCTGTGAAATGGGCATCATAATAATAATGTCAAATCAACAACAGTGATTTGAATGATTAAATGACTTGCCACATGAAACGGTCTCGACAGTGCCTGGCATTTAGAAGGTGCTTTAGACATGTTACTAATCATAGTTACCTGTTTGCCAGCTTTAAGAGGAAATAACACATCAACTAGCTTGTTTGTGATCCAGGAAGTGCCAAGCAGAAGGCGAGATACCAAGCAAGCATCCTGCTGTGTCCTCTTGGTCGCAGCCACCCGTGATGCAGGTCTAGCTCGTGAGCGTTGCACCTGTTCAGTCAACAAGGCACGCACTCTTTTCTTTAATTGAGCTCCTTATGCATGCCAGGCGCTAGGCCAGGCCTTGTACAAACATTACCTCAGCTAATCCTCATCACCAGCCTAGGAGGAAAGGAATGTCCTTACGTAGTCAGAATGGAGGTTAAGCTCAGAGACATTCGGTTCACTCTTCTGGTGCCAACAGCTGGCAAATGGCAGAAACAAGTTAGAAGTAGGTGTGTCCAAATTCAACATCTAGAGGGAAAGGAGAGCAAGTCTCCGATACTTTACCAGATACTTTACCAGATACTTTACCAGAAGTATCTTTATAGCCTTTTATTATAATGTGATCTACATTTGTTTTGATTGAAGACAAAAGGAGAAGGAGACGGCAAAGGATGACATGGTTAGATGGCACGTGAATTTCAGCAAACTCTGGGAGACAGTGGAGGACAGGGAAGCCTGCTATGCTGCAGCCCACGGGGTCACAAAGAGTCAGACACGACTGAGTAGGCATGCACCCACCAAGCAATATGGGAATGAGACATAAATAGCCACTGGACGTTTTCTAATTATTCTATGGTAGCAAGAATAACTCTTTTTGATAGTCCTATAGATGTCAGCCTGATCTTTTTTCAAAAGCATACACATATACATTCATTTTTTAACAACAACAAAAAATGAGCTCATACTTTGGATTTCTTAATATCCTGCCATTTAAACTTACTATATTAGAGACATCTTGCTATGGCAATATCTATAAATAAATTTCATGCTTCATAAAAGCTATATGATATCTCATTTGTGGATTTAGTCTAATTGATTTAACCAATTTCCTATCAATGAATACTTAGATCCTTTCCAATATTTTATACTTGTAGATAGCTCTATAATAAACATCCTTGTGAGTAAATGTATATCTTTTTGGAGGATCACTTAATTATTTCCTTAGAAAGTACTGCTAGAGATGGGTTGTTGTTGAGTCACTAAGTCGTGTCTGACTCTCTGCAACCACATAGGCTGTAGCCTGCCAGGCTCCTCTGTCCACAGGATTTCCCAGGCAAGAATACTGGAGTGGGCTGCCATTTCCTTCTCCAGGAGATCTTCCCCACCCAGGGATGGAATCCTCGTCTCTTGCATTGGCAGGCGGATTCTTTACTACTGAGCCATCAGGCTTTTATTACAGAATTTTCCAAATTTCCCTGAAAAGATATAATACCTTCTTTCTACCTTAATCAGCAGTTTAAGTGTCTATAATTCTATGAGATAGATGTGGGGATATCTCTTCCTCTTTTGAGGCCAGCTTATCAAAAGGGTAAATCTCCATGGTCCTCCACGTTTGCTAAAGCATCATATGGATTTAACACTAGATCTCTTTGCTTCTCCTGGCTTTGCCCCATTCCAAGATCATTTGCCAAATGCCAATTGCCAGTATTTCCCAGGCAAAAGCTGAGATTCTTGGCAGGGTTTTCTGTTTGACCTTGTGTTCCTCTATGTGTAAATAGGTTGTTCTGTAATTATAATTCATGATGTTTGCATGTAATAGAGGTCTTGCCCCAGAAGTGTTAACTTCATTGGATACCAACCACAGGGTTTTTTTTTTCTTCTTCCAAATCACCACCCCCCTCCCAAAAATAGAAAAAGGAAAAGAAATTACCAAGACTACAGACAGACCTTTATTTCTAATATGTTGCCTGAGCACTTGTATTAAGTCATGTTTTCTCTGGCCAGAACTACCCTGGTTTTTTTTCTGTCAGTTTAGTCTATAAATGAAGTGAAGTTACTGCCCCTATTAAAATGGAACATTGTGCCCTCAGTTTGCTCTTAACGGGTGGGAAAACCCCATTAAGTGTTTGTGAAATATGTCTTAAATACAGGAATTTTAATCTAGTGGTCTAATAAATCCCTCTCTTCTACTCAAATGAAAGTCTTAGGTTTTCCGGCATCTCTTCGGTTATTTGTTCACCAAAACTTTCTTACATAAACCTGACCCTGAGAGCTATGGTTTGAGAATGTTTCTTCCACTGGGGTATGTATAAATATATGTGTGTGTGTGTGTGTGTGTGTGTATATATATATATATAAAGCATATCTTTCAAAGAATCAGGAACTTTGTCAGGTGTATTTCATGGTAAGATACTTGTTTAGAAACGTGCCTGGAATTCTTCCTCTTCTAGGGCAAAATCCATGAAATCTCTTTGACTGCTCCAGAATGCGACAACTCATATTATAAGACCTAAGACTTCATAATATTTGAAGTCTGTTCTTTTGCTGCAAGTTTTGATGGCCAGCTGAAAAGTACACTCTCCTTTTAAAGCATAGTTCATGAGAGTTGGAACATTTCTCCTTAACCACAAGTCACAAAGAACACCAAGCTGGACCTCAGTCTATGAATTCGGCCTCCTACGTACTTCTGTTGACTGGTTTTCCTTTTGGCTAGAGTGTTTATTAGGAAACTCTGGGTATATTGGCTGGAGGTGGATTTCATCTTCATATTGGGTGCAACAGGGGGGCATGTCATTTATTATATTTGTGAAAAAGGAAAATCTTGTTTTAACTCTGGCTGTGCATGAGTGCTCAGTCATGTCTGACTCTTTGCAAACCCATGGACTGTAGCCCTCCAGGCTCCTCTGTCCATGGGATTCTCCAGGCAAGAAGACTGGAGTGGGATGCCATTCCCTTCTCCAGGGGATCCTCCTGATGCTGAGATGGAACCCACATCTCTTTTATGTCCTGAACTGGTAGGTGGATTCTTTCCCAATAGCACCACCTGGGAAGCCCTAACTCTGACTACTTTTATGTTTATTTCCTAAAATCAAAGGCACTTCTAATATAAGCAAATTATAACCATCGATGCGTATCAGGAAGCTAATGTCTATACACTGTCACCGTATAGTTCTCATTCAAGTTCCTCTCAATGTTGTGTTTGTAGTCAAAGGACCCAATTCAGAATTGGCACACTTAGTTTTTTATGTCTCTTTCGTCTTCCTTCATTCTAGAGAAATTCTTTGGTGTCTTCTCAACTTTTGTGTGTGGCCACCCCAATTCAGCAGAATGGGACAAAATATACTTCAATGTTAACCATTTCAGTGGGGATCCCACCGATATTATGATTTTTAACACTGGAAATAGGAAGGGAGCATGTTCTGGCTACCATCCAAAAGTTCACTTGAATCCATGGACATAATGTAATTTATTTCTTCTTGCCAAAGTGGTAGGTCTCATCACTTATGTATGCATTTCTCTCTCTCTCTTTTTTTTCTTATTTATTCATTCAAAATATTTGAATGTCTATTAAATGTAAGGAGAAAGAAGCCATATGTGTACATTCCCACTGAATCTGAACCTCAGAATCCTTCTCAACACAGTGTCCTGGGCAACCCGAACCCATTTTTCTCCATTGGCACTCTAGAGGAAAATAAATGAGCAAGCACATCTTAGGTGGCAGAGATTCCCACACACCACGTGAAACAGGGCCTTGCATGCAGAAAATACTTGTTGAATGGATTTAACTTGGCGTGAAAATTGCCTTTCCTTTCAAGGTAGGAGAGAAGAGGAGTCAAAGAGGAAAAATAAAACTGAGGGAAAAAAACACATCCTATAACATTGAGTCAAAAATGCGCTTGTGCCCTTTGTTGCTTATCCCCAAGGAGGAAAGACGTCTGGAAAATTTGAGTTGCTAAAAGCTGGAATTGTCCCAGATACTATTATGCAAAAAAAGAGGAAGTGGGATTGAGTTCATGAATCCTGACTAAGAAAACCTTTAATGATTTTTTCAGTTTGTGATTTTAGAGAGCATCCCTTCAAATCAGTGGGGATTCCCTGGTGGCTCAGCTGGTTAAGGATCTGTGTGCAATGCAGGAGACCCAGGGTCAACCCCTGGGTCAAGAAGATCCCCTAGAGAAGGGAATGGCAACCCAGTCCAGTATTCTTGCCTGGAGAATTCCATGGACAGAGGAGCCTGACTTGCTACAGTCCATGGGTTTGCAAAGAGTTAGACATGACTGAGTGACTAACAGTTGCACTTTGACTTCAAATCAGTACTGCCAGAAGTTCTCTTTCAGAGATTGGACACTTCTTCTGAAGATTCTGCCATAATTCAGAGTATTTTTAGAACTTGTTTTTTGGGGAGTGGGATGTGGGGAAGAGGAGTATATACTTCAGATTCTTGCTCCATTTTTTTGGTCAGTTTCTTTCTTGGTGGCTATATCTGCGAACTTTGAGGATTCCTTTAACCTGGGGAAAGAGTCAAATATCACTCAGGGAGAAGCATTAAGAATAAAATGGATGATTCACTTAGTTACCCTCATCTGAGGTCAAACAACTAAGATGCAAACATGAATTTTAAAAAAATGAATGAACAGCATAATTATAGTGCGGTTTGTGCTTTGCTTTGAAATGTCCATTTAGACATTTCCCAAGGGCATTCCCCAAGAGGAATTCCAAGAGTCCATGGGGTGAAGGCATCTCATTTGTTCTGAAAATACTCTTGGAAGGGGTCTTTCTTGGAAAGTAGTCCCTCTGATCAACTCCTTGTGGCTACGTAACTAAAAACCTACATTGTCACTTTATCATTGCTTTACATTTCCTTCTCAGCTAGTGCCTGGAAAAGAGGGGCCCCAAAGAGTGGGAGATAATTCACAGTGGAACTTACCTGGCAGTCAAGTGGTTTAGATTCCATGCTTCCACTGCAGGGGTCATGGGTTCCATCCCTGGTCGGGGAACTAAGATCCCACATGCATCCATCGTGGTGTAGCCAAAAAAATAATAAATTTAAAATAAATTTAAAAAGGAAAACAATTTGTGGTAACAAGATAGGGGAGAGGGAAAAGGAAGGAAATCGAGCAAAAATTGGGCCCTGGGGGTGTTGGGGGAACCTGTGTTTGGCCACGTTCTGTTGCCTTTTGGCTTCTGCGAGGCTGGCGCTCCTGGGATCAGAGCTGTCTGACCTGTGGATGGCCGGAAGCCGACTATGACAGAGGCCTGAGATATTGCAGATCGGGTTGGGGAAGGGTCAAAATCATTAGTCACAGGAGATGAGAGGAGGAGGAGGTGAGGAAATGAGTGCAACGGAAACAGCTTCAGTGTTGAAGCCCAGAGAACCAGCTCTGAAGACTCTAGAGCCTTCTTTTCTCAAGTCACTGTTCCCTCCAAGTTCTCCTCACCTCTACCGAACTCCATCACCCACTCCAAACTCCTGGCTCCTCTCTCTCTCTCTGCTCCTCCTGATTCTCTCTTTGCTTGAATTCTATGCATTCACTAGC
>NW_011495054.1:2957779-2961652 GCF_000754665.1 Bison bison bison
TCGAAAGTCTTTTTATTACCTGTGTTGTGGCCCTAAACCTCCCCTTCCCCATCACTCGGTCAACTTTGAAATTAATTAATGCACAGCTCGGAGAATGCAGGCTTTATGTAATAAAACCTCTCCCTCGTTCTGCCCTGCCTCTGAACCCTTGCCTGGAGCGTTTTCGTGAATTCGAGGCTGTTGACAGGGGGTGGATTGACAACCCTTGATTTGGGAGGCCTCCTTCTTTGACTGAAGACAGGTAGAAACAGTGCTGGCAGCTGCACGTAAAACACTCCGGCTTTTTTTCTTCCCCTCTCCTGGCCACGCCCAACCTTGGGGGCGGGGCCGAGCGCAGATGCCCACCCCGGTCTCGGGGGAGACTTCTTAGAGTGCTGGACGCTGGGGATTCTGGAGATCCACCCCCTAGCCCCCGCTAGCCCCGCCGACCCACCGCGCGCATTATAATCATCTGGGACGTTTTAGGTCTGATGTCCAGGCAATACCCCAGACCGACTAAATTAGAATCTCTATAGGCGGGACCGATGTCATTTTAAAAACTCTCCAGGTGATTCCTAGGAGCAGCTAAGTTTGAAGACCAACAGTCTAGACCTGTGCTTCTCAAACTTTAACCTGCAAAAGAATATCCTCTGGGGATGTAGATGAAATGGAGATTCTAATGCAGTAGGTCCAGGATGGGATCTGAGGCTTCTACATTTCTCATTTGCTCCCAGGAGGAGCGTGGAGGGAGTGGGGCGTGGGGTGGGAGGCAGAAGGTGATGGTGATGATGATACCATTTCTGCCCTTTGAGAAGCAAGGTCCTAGAGCAATGCTGTGAATCAGAATGGCCCAAGAGACCTGTTAAAAATTCCTGGGCTCCATCCTCAGAATTCCTGCTTTAGTGGGTCTACATTAGAGGCCTGAGAATTTGCATACGTAACAATTTCCCTTTGCTGCTGGGCCAGGGACCACATTTTAAGAACCGCTGGCCTGGTCTGTTTCTGTAATGCCCCTCTGCTGGTCTCCCGGAGCTCCTGGACTGACTTTATTGTTCAGTTCAGTTCAGTCGCTCAGTCGTGTCTGACTCTTTGCGACCCCATGGACTGCAGCACGCCAGGCTTCCCTGTCCATCACCAACTCCCAGAGTTTACTCAAACTCATGTCCATTGAGTCGGTGATGCCATCCAACCATCTCATCTTCCGTCATCCCCTTCTCCTCCTGCCCTCAATCTTTCCCAGCATCAGGGTCTTTTCAAATGAGTCAACTCTTTGCATGAGGTGGCCAAAGTATTGGAGTTTCAGTTTCAACATCAGTCCTTCCAATGAACACCCAGGACTGATCTCCTTTAGGATGGACTGACTCATTGGATCTCCTTTCAGTCCAAGGGACTCTCAAGAGTCTTCTCCAACACCACAGTTCAAAAGCATCAATCCTTTGACGCTCAGCTTTCTTTATAATCTAACTCTAACATCCGTACATGACTACTGGTAAAACCATAGCCTGACTAGACTTGTTGACAAAGTAATGTCTCTGCTTTTGAATATGCTGTCTAGGTTGGTCATAACTTTCCTTCCAAGGGGTGCTTTGCTGTAGCTGTTGCTAATTCAATCAGTTCAATCAGCCATTATTTACTGAGGACAGTCATCCTAATTCAGGGCTGGTACTAGGCACATAGTAGGAAGCAGTGCTATGTAGCCATTTCCGGCAAGACCTTTAAATATGGAACATGTGTTGTGAATCCCAGCCTAGGCTCTCTAGCTTTTTGACTGAGGCTGATCATTTTATTCTCCGAGCCTCATTTCCCTGACCTGCAGAATGGGAGCCATGCTAGTACTTGCCTCATGAGTTTAAAGTAAGGAATGAGTAAAGTAACACAACCTAAAACCTAAAGAGAGCACCTGAAATAAGCGCTACGAGCATACCATGATGTCATATCGTTTATTATAATCGGTTACTGTTAGTAGCAGCGACACTTCTTTAAAACTTCTAGTTTTGATCTGCATTTCTCTAATAATTAGTGATGCTGAGCAGCTTTTCAAATGCCTGCTGGCCATCTGTATGTCTTTGGAGAAATGTCTACTGGGGCCTTCTGCCCATTTTTCAATTGGATGATTTGTTTTCATTGTTGTTGTTGTTGAGTTCGTTGTATAAACAGCAAGGTCCTAATGTATAGCAGTGGTCCGCAACCTTTTTGGCACCAGTTTCATGGAAGACAAATTTTCCATGGATGGGGCTGGAGGGATGTTTCAAGGGTATTACATTTATTATGCCACCAGTGATCTGACAGGAGGCAGAGCTCAGGTGGCAAGGTGAGTGATGGGAAATAGCTGTAAATACAGAGGGAGCTTCATTCACTCACCTCCTGCTGTGCAGCCTGGTTCCTAACAGGCCACGGACCGGTACCAGTGGTCCATGGCCTGGGGTTTGGGAACCCCTGATGTATAGCACAGGGAACTATAATAAATATCCTTTGATAAACCATAATGGAAAAGAATATAAAAAAAAAGAATATATGTATGTGTGTATAACTGAGTCACTTTGCTGTACAGCAGAGATTGGCCCAACATTGAAAATCAACACTTCAGTTTTTAAAAAACACTGTGTATTGCAGTTGCCTGTTTATACATCTACCTTCCCAAACTTTGAGGTCTGTGTTCACACCTGTGTATGCATAGTAGGATCTCCATGAAACGATATTGAGTGATGCACTATATAAATGCAGTGGGATAAGTGGTATCAAGGTACATTTTAGGAATCCTATGAAAGCATATATCGGAAGGCATTGATTTAAAATAGCACACAGAAACTTCCCTGGTGGTCTGGTGGTTAAGACCCTGCACTTCCAATGCAGGAGGTGCAGGTCTGATTCCTGGTCAGGGAACAAGGTCCCACATGCTGCTCGGGTGTGACCAAAACCATAAATAAATAAATAAGGATTAAATAAAATAGTACAAGATTTTTGGACCATTTTGTTCTGTCATATCTCTCAAGTATCTAGACAGCAGGCAAAATATTTATGAATAAATATAAAAGTGAGTACTCAAAATATTTGTTGAATAAATAAATGAATAAATGGTATATTTTTGAAAGTCCCACCTTATCAGTTAAAAAAAAAATAAATTAGTCCCCAATTTCTTTCTGCCTACAGTACCAGTGAGGGTTCTACCACAGTTAAGAGATAATCAAAATATATAATATACACACACAAGCATGCACTCACACACACATTTGAGTGTATATGTGCTATGCTGTGCTTAGTCACACAGTCATGTCTGACTCTTTGCAACCCCATGGACTGTAGCCCGCCAGGCTTCTCTGTTCATGGAATTCTCCAGGCAAGAATACTGGAGTGGGTAGCCATTCCCTTCTCCAGGGGATCTTCCCAACCCAGGGATCAAACCCAGGTCTCCCACATTGCAGGTGGATTCTTTACTGTCTGAGCCACCAGGGAAGCCCTTGAGTATGTATGGTGGTGGTTTAGTCGCTAAGTAGTGTCCGACTCTTGCAATCCCATGGACTGTGCCCCCCAGGCTCCTCTGTCCATGGAATTCTCCAGGCAGGAATACTGGAGTGGGTTGTCATTTCCTTCTCCAGGAGATTTTCCCGACCCAGGAATTGAACCAGGGTCTCCTGTATTGCAGGCAGATGATTTACCAACTGACCTATGAGGGTATGTATTAGATCAGATCAGATCAGATCAGTCGCTCAGTCATGTCCGACTCTTTGTGACCCCATGAATCACAGCACGCCAGGCTTCCCTGTCCATCACCAACTCCCAGAGTTCACTGAGACTCACGTCCATCGAGTCAGTGATGCCATCCACCCATCTCATCCTCTGTCGTCCCCTTCTCCTCCTGCCCCCAATCCCTCCCAGCATCAGAGTCTTGCCCAA
>NW_011495054.1:2961931-2962317 GCF_000754665.1 Bison bison bison
AGCGTTTCTCATGATATACCCTGCATATAGTTAATAAGCAGGGGACAATATACAGCCTTGATGAACTCCTTTTCCTATTTGGAACCAATCTGTTGTTTCATGTCCAGTTCTAACTGTTGCTTTCTGACCTGCATACAAATTTCTCAAGAGGCAGATCAGGTGTTCTGGTATTCCCATCTCTTTCAGAATTTTCCACAGCTTATTGTGATCCACACAGTCAAAGGCTTTGGCATAGTCAATAAAGCAGAAATAGATGTTTTTTCTGGAACTCGCTTGCTTTTTCCATGATCCAGCGGATGTTGGCAATTTGATCTCTGGTTCCTCTGCCTTTTCTAAAACCAGCTTGAACATCAGGAAGTTCACGGTTCACATATTGCTGAAGCCTG
>NW_011495054.1:2962417-2962812 GCF_000754665.1 Bison bison bison
AAAATAAAGTCTGACACTGTTTCCCCATCTATTTCCCATGAAGTGATGGAACCAGATGCCATGATCTTCCTTTTCTGAATGTTGAGCTTTAAGCCAACTTTTTCACTTTCCACTTTCACTTTCATCAAGAGGCTTTTGAGTTCCTCTTCACTTTCTGCCATAAGGGTGGTGTCATCTGCATATCTGAGGTTAGTAATATTTCTCCCGGCAATCTTGATTCCAGCTTCTGTTTCTTCCAGTCCAGCGTTTCTCATGATATACCCTGCATATAAGTTAAATAAGCAGGGTGACAATATACAGCCTTGATGAACTCCTTTTCCTATTTGGAACCAATCTGTTGTTTCATGTCAGTTCTAACTGTTGCTTTCTGACCTGCATACAAATTTCTCAAGAGG
>NW_011495054.1:2962912-2970417 GCF_000754665.1 Bison bison bison
GGATTGGAATGAAAACTGAGCTTTTCCAGTCCTGTGGCCACTGCTGAGTTTTCCAAATTTGCTGGCATATTGAGTGCAGCACTTTCACAGCATCATCTTTCAGGATTTGAAGGAGCTCAACTGGAATTCCATCACCTCCACTAGCTTTGTTCGTAGTGATGCTTTCTAAGGCCCACTTGACTTCACATTCCAGGATGTCTGGCTCTAGGTCAGTGATCAAACCATCGTGATTATCTTGGTCATGAAGATCTTTTTTGTACAGTTCTTCTGTGTATTCTTGCCATCTCTTCTTAATATCTTCTGCTTCTGTTAGGTCCATACCAGTTCTGTCCTTTATTGAGCTCATCTTTGCATGAAATGTTCCCTTGGTATCTCTGATTTTCTTGAAGAGATCTCTAGTCTTTCCCATTCTGTTGTTTTCCTCTGTTTCTTTGCATTGATCATTGAAGAAGGCTTTCTTATCTCTTCTTGCTATTCTTTGGAACTCTGCATTCAGATGTTTATATCTTTCCTTTTCTCCTTTGCTTTTCGCTTCTCTTCTTTTCACAGCTATTTGTAAGGCCTCCCCAGACAGCCATTTTGCTTTTTTGCATTTCTTTTCTATGGGAATGGTCTTGATCCCTGTCTCCTGTACAATGCATATCAGGTCTCAAATCTCCAGCAGGCTGGAAACTCAAGGGCAGGAGCTGATGCTGTAGTGTTGAGGCAGAATCCTTTTTTCCTCAGTCTGTTCTTCAGGCCTTTCAACTGATTGGATAAGACTCACTCAGATTATCAAGGATAATCTTCTTTCCTTAAGGCAACTGATTATAGATGTTAGCCATATCTACAAAATACCTTCATAGCAACACAGAGCTGAAGTAAATAACTGGGGACTTGAGCTTAGCCAAGTTGACACATAAAGCTAATCATCACAGGGACAGAACTCTGATTGTGTTTCCCCTCCCTCCAGCAGCCCTGAACTTCAGGACATGAGTCATGCAAGCTGGTTCCAGCATGGGCATGTGGGGAAAACTCCAGAGAGAGGCCTCTAGATCATTCTTCCTTGATCATAAAAGGAGACACAGAAAAGAGATGTCCCCTCTTTGCTGCCACTCGTGACATCTTCATGAGCTAGGAGCTATCTTGGGGTCATAAGGAAGCCTGACCAAGATAAACATGCTGAGAAGTGACAACAGAAAAAGGTGACTAGCACCTGGGAGTTTGTTAGTTGAAAGTGAACACGTCAGCAGCTCAGTCCTGTCCAACTCTTTGCAACGCCACAGTCTTATAGCCTGCCAGGAATTCTCCAGGCAAGAATACTGGAGTGGGTAGTTACTAAGTTCTCCATTTTCCAGGGAATCTTCCCAACCCAGGGATGGAACCCAGGTCTCCTGTATTGCAGTCAGATTCTTTACCATCTGAGCCACCAGGGATGAGATGGTTGGCTGACATCACTGACTCAGTGGACCTGAGTTTGAGCCAACTCCAAGAGATAGTGAAGGACAGGAAAGCCTGGTGTGCTGCAGTCCATGGGGTTGCAAAGAGCCAGATACAACTTAGCAACTGAACAATCATTTTCTGGGAGTTTGCTAATGTCATTGAACTACTGAACCCACAGCCCTGGAGTTTGCCTTCCCCAGTTACTCTTCTGTGAGAATAAATATCCATTGGGTGGTTCTTATTTGTAGTGGAGGGAAGATCCACTGACACAAGGATCCACCACATAATGCCTGACTATCTGAGAAGAATTGGCAACACATGCAGATGGCCAAAAAGCACACGAAAAGGTGCTCAACATCACTAATGACGAGAAATGCAAATCAAAACTACAAAGAGGTATCACTTTATCCCAATCAGAATGGCCATCAGCAAAAAAATCTACAAACAATGAATGCCAGAGAACCACAAGCCACATCCATGTTCAGTCCTGTCTGACTCTTTGAAACACAATGGACTGCAGCCTGCAAATCCAGCAAGAATACTGGAGTGGGTTATCATTTCCTTTTCCAGGGAAATCTTCCCAACACAGGGATTGAACACGTGTCTTTCATCTCCTGCATTGGCAGGCAGATTCTTTACCACTGAGCCACCTGGAAATCGAATGTTGGAAAGGATGTGGAGAAAAGGGAACCCTCCTACACTGTTGGTGGTAATGTAAATTGGTACAACCACTATGGATAACAGTAAAAAAATAAAAAATAAAAAAAAAATAAAGAAAAAAGAGGGTTCCCTTTTCTCCACACCAGTATTCTTGCCTGGAGAATCCCCATGGATAGAGGAGCTTGGTGGGCTATAGTCCATAGGGCAGCAAAGAGCTGGACATGACTGAAGTGACTTAGCATGCACGCACACATGGAGGTTCCTTAAAAAACTAAATATAAGGCTACCATATGACCCAGAAATCGCACTCCTAGGCATAAATGTGGAGAAAACCACAATTCAAAAAGATACACACACACACACCCCAATGCTCATTGCAGCACTATTTATAATAGCCAGGACATGGAAGCAGTGTAAACGTCCAGTGACAGCGGAACGGATGAAGAAGATGTGGTGCATATATACAGTGGGATATTCGTCATAAAAATAATGCAATGATGCCATTTGCAGCGATGTGGATGAGTCTAGACATGATCATACTAAGTGAAGTAAGTCAGACAGGAGAAAGACAAATATCATATGATATCACTTATATGTGGGCTCTAAAAAAGGGCACAGATGAACTCTACAAAACAGAAATAGAGTCACAGATGTAGAAAACAAATGTATGATTACCGAGGGGTAAGGAGGGGAAAGAATAAATTTGGAGGTTGGGATGGACATATACACCCTACTATATGTAAAATAGATCACTAGTACAGACCTACTGTATAGCACAGGGAATTCTACTCAGTACTCCGTTGGCCTCTATGGGACAAGACTCTAAAGAAGAGCAGATGCACATGTAACTAAAACGGTCCACCTGAAACTAGCACAGTGTTGTGAATCAACTGTCCTCCGATCCATTTTTTTTTAAACTTGGTCGCAACTTGATGGAATCTGTTGTCGACAATAATTAGAGATCATATAAACACACATGCACGGAATCAGAGACAGGTGAATGAACTTTTCCAGTCCTAAAGGCTCAGACCTTGGAATTTTCCACCTCGGTTTCACAGAGGAGGGTTTATTAACAAGGAGCTGCTCATGTCATTGAACTCAGTTTCATTTCAGTGTCTGACTCATAAAACAAGTAACGTCTGATCAAATCACCTCTCCCAATCTTTGCATTCCAGCCATGCGGTGTGAATCACCGAGTGGGCTGTGTTCTGGGCCCGACTCTGTCATTAACTGGCACAGTGACCAGGTAAGCATCCTCCCCTTGCTAGACCTCAGTTTATACAGCTACTCAGTGTAGGGTTTGGCCTGTATCCGTGGTGTCCAAATTCTTTTTAAGTTGAACCTGTTTTTCAAATAGAATCTTAACTTCTAAAAACCAGAGTGCTCCAACTGACCTGTGAGTAGAAGAACTAATACTCTCTCTACGTGGAATGGATCTCCATGGGATCCACTTTGAATATCCAAGGCTCCCATCCGTGATGTTATTTTAAATCTCAGAGCTTTCATCATTTTTGTCCAAAAAAATATCTACTGAGCACATACTATATACCAAACACAGTTCTAGATGCTGGTCCTGGAGCAATAAACCCACACAAACACATTCCAGAGGAGGATACAGTATTAAACAATTGAATAATATATCAGACGATGGTAAATGCTAGCAAGAAAAATAAAAATGAAGAACGAGAATGGGCTAAAGTGGACACTGAGGTTGCTACTACTTGTAAAGGATGCTAGGGGAGGTCTCCATCTCCTTGATAAAGGAATCATATACCAAAGAAAGCTACCCATGGGGCTATCCGCATGAAGAATTATAGCCTTTCCTTAAAGCAGAGAGAGGTAGTATCTTGTCTTACTGATCTGGGTCTCAGATATATCTGGGAGTGTCTGATAAAGTGATAGGACCCAAGCTCTCAGGAGTGATTTTGCATGTCTTGATTTGCATGAGAGAAAGGGAAATTTGAGAAGAAAGTGAAACATCTCGGGGGATGGGGAGGGAAGAAAATGGAAGGAATGGCAAAGATGGCCGAAAGCCTATTTCCCAGAACAGAGAATCTTGGGATCTATTTCTGTGTCCTTGGGGAAGAGGCAAAACCTGCAGGAACTGCTGTCACTAAGGTTTTGTGATCTGCCAGGCACAAACAGTTCTGATTTAGGTCCTAGGTGGCACCATGATACGATGTGGTGCTACACAGGGGTGAAGGGTACTCCCCTCATTTTTTTCTGGCACTCAACTCTGAGGGTCAGACATTTTCTATTTAAGTCTAACCTCTATCTTTATTGCTTTATTGTCAATCCATTGACTCCAATGTTATTTATTTTCTCCATGTGATGTCTTCCCCTACTCTGATGACCATAAAGAACTCATGTTGCCAATAATGCAGGTAACAGACATCAGAGCAACCTTCAGCCTGGGTCCTGGAGTAACTACATGGAGCAGAGTCCCTTGATAGTCTGCACTGGTCATACGACCTGATTAAGTAATTAACCTCTATTATACTGAGTCACCGGAGAAGACAATGGCACCCTACTCCAGTACTCTTGCCTGGAAAATCCCATGGGCAGAGGAGCCTGGTGGGCTGCAGTCCATGGGGTTGCTAAGAGTCGGACACGACTGAACGACTTCACTGTCACTTTTCACTTCCATACATTGGAGAAGGAAATGGCAACCCACTCCAGTGTTCTTGCCTGGAGAATCCCAGGGACGGGGGAGCCTGGTGGGCTGCTGTCTATGGGGTCGCACAGAGTTGGACACAACTGAAGCGACTTAGCAGCAGCAGCAGCAGCAGCAGCATACTGAGTCACTGAGAGTCCAGGGAAATTGATCAGCATAGCCTCACCTTGTCTAACTAATACATTTCCCAACACATCAAGCCAAGCTGATTCTCTTGTGAGGATCTTTGTTAAAGCTGATGCTCTTCCTGAGTTATTTCCCTCCTCTGGCCATCCAAATCCTCCCCATCTTCCACAACCCATTTAACCTGCAACACCTTCACTGGGAGCTCCAGCCGGCAATAATGTCATCCTGGCATTCATTCATTTCACAAATAATTCTGGAGTATTTATGGGGCCAAGTGGGTTCAGCACCGAAAAATTGATGCTTTCGAACTGTGGTGCTTGAGAGTCTCTTGGACAGCAAGGAGATCAAACCAGTCCATTCTACAGGAAATCAACCCTGAATATTCACTGGAAGGACTGATGCTGAAGCTGAAGCTCCAGTACTCTGGCCACCTGATATGAAGAGCTGACTCATTGGAAAAGACCCTGATGCTGGGTAAGACTGAGGGCAAGAGGAGAAGGGGGTGACAGAGGATGAGGTGGTTGGATGGCATCAGTGACTCAATGGACATGAGTTTGAACACACTCCAGGAGATGGTGAAGGACAGGGAAGCCTGGCCTGCTGCAGTCCCTGGGGTTGCAAAGAGTTGGACACAACTTAGCTATTGAACAGTAACAATGAGTGGCCCTAAGTACTAAGATAGACAAAAGCACACATTTCCTGGCTTCAATATCTCCTCAGGACCTTTGAGTCTCTGATGATCTTCTTTTTTCTCAAGCTGCTTATATGATTTGTTGTTACACTTTTGTTTTTTCCAGACCGGAGAAGATGCTCTTGGGCTTAAATAATCTTTCTTTCTTTCCCTTCCCTTCCTCCTCTCCTCTCTTCCTCTCTGTGAATTCATTGCCTTGGGCTGTCAAATAAACACATTGCTAGGAAGGTCACCCCAACCTATAGGAACTTCCTCTCTGTCAAGAAACTGGTCCATTCATCACTGGACGTAACCATCGTGGAATGTGAATGCATGCTTTGCTCTGTGCACTCATTTCCACGGTACTTGGACCTGGACTCAGTCAGCTGCCTGATTTTCAGGAGTGAGGTTGACCCCTTGGGGCAGAGGAAAGCTTGTTTTGACATAGTTATTCCCATGCGGAAGCTGTGTATGTGCCAATATACACAGGATCAAGATGTTGAGGTAGTTGTATGGATTTTGGCTCTGCCACGAAAGGCACTCTGTTTGGGAAGCAGAGCTTTTGCTTGCCTTGATGCTCTGCTCTAGAGGTAAGGAAACCTGTGATTACTTTTTTCTAATGAATTTATTTTTTTTGGACTGTGCTGGGTCTTTGTTGCTGCTCTCGGGCTCTGTGTAGTTTCAGCAAGCGGGGGCTGCTCGTCATTGCCGTGTGTGTTGCCCCACAGGGGCTTCTCCTGCTGTGGAGCGTGGGCTGTGGAATTCGTGGGCTTCAGGAGTTGCCCCTCAGCATGTGAGATCTTACACGCAGGGATCGAATCCATGAGATCCCACATGCAGGGACTGAATCCATGCCCCCTGCACTGGCAGGCGGATTCTTAACCACCAGCACCACCAGGGAAGTCCCAGAACCTGTAATTTCTGAACTGGGAGGAGAACTAGGGTACTCAGAGCCCAGATTGGGGAAATGACCTGCCTAAGATAACACAGCAAGAAGGGATCAGAGCTTGAAGCAGAAGCTGGAATTCATGGCTTAATATGCAATAGCCTTCTTTTGGTATCACGTTCTAGCTGCACTTTTCAGGACAAATAGTTTTTGGGTTTTTATTCAGGTTCTTTTATGAGGCAAAACTGTCTAAATAATAATAATAACCATTTACTATGTTATCAACACTATGTCAGGGTATAAAGAGGAAGGACTGTGTATATTCTAAGAGGACATATATTCTATGTGTCCTCACATGAGTAAGATGTTATTATTCCCAGAATACAGATGAGGAAACTGAGGCTCAGAGAAGAGATGTAGCTGATCCAGGATAACTTAACTAGAAAGTGGCAGGCCCGGGTGACTTCCCTGGTGGTCCAGTGGCTAAGACTCCATTCTCCCAATGCAGGGGGCCTGGGTTTGATCCCTGGTAAGGGAACTAGATCCCATATGCTGCAACTAAGACCCGGCACAGCCAAATAAATAAATATTTTTTAAAAAGAATCATGGCAGACCCATGATTTAAATCCAAGTCTGAGAACTCTCAAGCTGACCTTCTCAACTGCTAATCTAGTGACTCTGAGGACTTCTGACTCTGGTGTGTTTACAATCCATTTAGAGCTTTGAGCTTCTTGCCTGAGCCCAGGGTGACTCATGGATGGGACTTGGCTTCCTTATTACCAGGGAATAACAGGACCAGTTTCACCTTCCAAATGGAAACACCAGAGCTGGCGTATCCCAGGGCAGGAACTGAGCAGGTATTCAAGAAATGTTTGTGACATGAATGAAGTCACATGAACCCAGCTTGAAACATTCTTTCCAGTTCTGTCTGTTTAACCATGGATTCTTTCTTGAATTTTCCCAGTCCAAACAGCTTTTTGAATGGAAGGAAATATAGACAAGCATTTCTTATGGTAAAGAGAAAGGAAATCTGGCAAGGAACCAAAGAAGCTATCCACTCAGAGTCA
>NW_011495054.1:2970517-2970849 GCF_000754665.1 Bison bison bison
AAAAACTTATCCACTCAGAGTCATTGACTATGACTATCCACTCAGATAGTCACTGACTATCTCAGATGTGCCAAGTTCTGTGTCCAATGCTAGGGATAGTTTAGTGAACTGGCCTTACTTACCTCTTCAAGAGCATCCATTACTGGAACAACCACATCTGTCACCTCCAGCCACTGTAGTTGCCTTGATTTCCCCTAAACATGGAAAGGTCTTTCCTGCTTCAGGGCCTTTGCACATGTCTGGTATCATTCTGATCATGTCATGATCCTTAAATGAGAGCAACTTCCTATGTTTAGGTCTCAATGTGTCCTCCTGATGGGGCCCTTCCTTAG
>NW_011495054.1:2970949-2975287 GCF_000754665.1 Bison bison bison
TAACCACTCAACCACCAGGGAATTCCCAGCTTTTCCTTATTCATTGCTGTTGTTGCTTTGTCACCAAGTTGTGTCTGACTCTTTTGTGACCCCGTGGACTGTAGCCTGCCAGGCTCCTCTGTCCATGGGATTTCCCAGGGAAGAATACTGGAGCAGGTTGCCACTTCCTTCTCCAGGGGGTCTTCCTGACCCAGGGATCGAACTTGTGTCTCCTGCATTGGCAAGAAGATTCTTTACCACTGAGCCATCTGAGAAGCCCTTTATTGTCTGTCTACCTCGACTAAAATTTAAGTTTCATGCAAAGACAGATTGTCTCTGTCTTGCTGTGCTGTGTCCCTAGATCCAGCTCTGGTGCACTTAGACTATAGCAGCAGGTTCTTGATGAATCCTAACTGTGTGGGTGAATGAGAGACAAGGATTAAGAGAAGGGAGTGGGATTCAAATCCTGGCTCCTACAGTCACTATCTGTCAAGAATTTCACAAGTTAACCTCCCTGAGCCTCATTGTCCGTAATGGTTAAGTTGGCATCATATTTATAAACACTAAAAGGATTGAGTGAGGTAATGTAGGCAATCTTACTTGGCACACAATGGGTGCCTGGAAATGGGAAAACCATTGCTACACTTGTCTCCATCAGCATCCACATCGTCAACACCGTCACTGTTGCTTAGCGTGGAGAGAGGACGAGAAGAGATAAAGTTAGAGGCCGGGAGTCTACTTATGATGCTGTCGTAATCATCCACTCAATACCTCCCATTACTGAGCTCTTTCTACCTGCCAGACCCTGTGTTAAGTGCCTGATGTGCAATATATCAGACAACATCGCTCGAAGATGGATGTGTCCATCAGACAAAAATGAAAGCCAGCAGAATTCAAAATATTTCTCCCCACTTCAACCAAAAACCTGCTTCTGCCACTACAGTGAGCCTTATGCTGATATCCCTACTTTGTGGGTATTTGCCCAAACCAGAGAAGATGTGGCACCTGGAAACTTGGGTGATGGCTGCCTTGAGCTTCATGGCCCATATCTCAAAGGAATAGTGCCAGACACCATCCTTCTATGGGATCATAGTTTTATTACTTTTAACACCAGGGTTGATGGAGCAAAAACTTATAGATGTGTCCTGAGGCCAGGAACAGCTATGCTCAATAACATCAGCACATGAATGGGGATCAGACTCATGTACTTTTCTCAGCTGGACCAGAATTGCTCTTTTTAATATTATTTAATTTATTTATTCGTTGTGCCAGGTCTTCATTGCTGCATGGGCTTTCCTCCAGTTGCAGCAAGTCAGGGTTACTCTCTAGTTGAGGTGCACAGGTTTCTCATTGCGGTGACTTCTTCTGTTTTAGAGCATGGGCCCTAGAGCACAAGGGCTCAGTAGTTGCGGTTCCCAGGCTCTAGAGTGCAGGCTCAGTAGTGTGGTGCATGGCCTTAGTTTCTCCATAGCAAGTGGGATCTTCCAGGGTCAGGGACAGAACCATGTATCCTGCATTGGCAGGCAGAGGAATTGCTCTCTGACCAAAGTAGAATTGCTTTAGGGAAGCATCACTCTACCATATGTCAGTCTCAACAGACATACCAGGTCCTGGATGGACTTACTCTTTGTTGTTATCATTCACTCTCTCAGTCATGTCCAACTCTTTGTGACCCCATGAACTGCAACACACCAGGCTTCCCTGTCCTTCACTATCTCCCTGAATTTGCTCAGACTCATGTCTGAGTTGATGATGGACTCATCAAGTCTGTCAAGTCGATAATGTCATCCAATCATCTTATCCTCCTTCTCCTCTTGCCCTCCATCTTTCCCAGCATCAGGATCTTTTCCAGTGAGTCAGCTTTTTGCATCAGGTGGCCAAAGGACTGGAGCTTCAGCTTCAGCAGCAGTCCTTCCAATGAATATTTAGGGTTGATTTCCTTTAAGACTGACTGGTTTGATCTTACAGTCCAAGGGACTCTCAAGAGTCCTCCAACACCATAGTTCAAAAACATCAATTCTTCATCGCTGAGCCTTCCTTATGGTCCAACTCTGACATCTGTACATGACTACTGGAAAAACCATAGCTTTAACCAGACAGACCTTTGTCAGCAAGGTGATGTCTCTGCTTTTTAATATGCTATCTAGGTTGGTCATAGCTTTTCTCCCAAGGAGCAAATATCTTTTAATTTCATGGTTGCAGTCACCATCTGCAGTGATTTTGGAGCCCAAGAAAATAAAGTCTGTCACTGTTTCCATTGTTTCCTCATCTATTTGCCTTGAAGTGATGGGATTGGATGCCATGATCTTAGTATTTTGAATGCTGAGTTTTACGCCAATTGTGTAATAACCTTCTTGGACCTAGCCATAATTTCCTGGGTTCCTTGTGAGGACTTCTGAGAGGCAGACAGATGTCTCCATCCACTATAATCTGAAAGAAAACTGAATCCCTACCAAATAGGTAGGACTGAGCTTGGATCTGTGAAGAAATCTCACATATGAGCCCAATGAAACTTCTTTGTCTTCTGGTTCTAGGTAGATCTTGCTGATCATCCAGAGCCATTCTCTGGACCATGGACCACTATGCAATCATCTCCATTTCATGTTTCCATGTCCTTCTGAAGCTTTTATGGGATGAGAAATTCAACCATTCTTTTTTAATTTGAGAGTAGTTAATTATTTGGAAATCTTAACCCCCAGTGATGTTCTTTTTAAAAAATATCTGTTTATTTATTTGGCTGCATCAGGTCTTGGTTGTGGCATGCAGGGTCTCTGTTGTGGTATGGGGGCTTAGTTGCCCCAAGGCATGTGGGATCTTAGTTCGTGGAACAGGGATCTAACCCACGTCCCCTGCACTGGAAGGTGAATTCTTAACCACTGGACCACCAGGGAAGTCCCTCCAGTGATGCTTTTTTGAAGGCAGCTTACAGGGTTTGGCTGGAGGCATGAAAGTAGAAAGTTCCTCTACAAACTGATTGATGGTCACGTGGGCAGTTGCCTTCCATGAATATAGTGTTTGCACAATATGAAGACCTTTGAGATCACTTGGTGTAGGAATGGTAGAGAAGCTTCTTCTCAAAGTCTATCTTGGATTGATTGGTAGTGGCTCCCTGAAACTTGGGGCTGGAAATGGATTCTGAGATTACATCTGGGATACACAGGAACAATAAAAGGATCCATTAATGATGTCTGCTCTAGGTAGGACAGTCAAGAGTTATTACCTGTGAGACAAATATAGAATCTCCTACCTACATTCCAATTACCTGCTTTTCCACCTGGCTCATGTGAGTACCCCACGCCCGAATTCAGGGGCAGTGGCCAGGAGGAGCTACCCCATGCCTGAGGTCAGGGGCGGCTGAAAGGAGCTACTCCACGTTCGAGGTGAGGAGGGGCGGCCGTGCGGAGATACCCCTCATCTAAGGTAATGAGCAGCAGCTGTGCTTTGCTGGAGCAGCTGTGAAGAGATACCCCACATCCAAGGTAAGAGAAACCCAAGTAAGATGGTAGGTGTTGTGAGAGGGCGTCAGGGGGCAGACACACTGAAACCATAATCACAGAAAACTAGCCAATCTGATCACACAGACCACAGCCTTGTCTGACTCAGTGAAACTAAGCAATGCCCGTGGGGCCACCCGAGATGGGTGAGTCATGATGGAGAGATCTGACAGAATGTGGTCCACTGGAGAAGGGAATGGCAAACCACTTCAGTATTCTTGCCTTGAGAACCCCATGAATAGTATGAAGAGGCAAAATGATAGGATACTGGAAGAGGAACTCCCCAGGTCGGTAGGTGCCCAATATGCTACTGGAGATCAGTGGAGAAATAACTCCAGAAAGAATGAAGGGATGGAGCCAAAGCAAAAACAATACCCAGTTGTGGATGTGACTGGTGATAGAAGCAAGATCTGATGCTGTAAAGAGCAATATTGCATAGGAACCTGGAATGTTAGGTCCATGAATCAAGGCAAATTGGAAGTGGTCAAACAGGAGATGGCAAGAGTGAATGTCGACATTTTAGGAATCAGCAAACTAAAATGGACTGGAATGGGTGAGTTTAACCCAGATGACCATTATATCTACTACTGTGGGCAGGAATCCCTTAGAAGAAATGGAGTAGCCATCATGGACAACAAAAGAGTCTGAAATGCAGTACTTGGATGCAATCTCAAAAATGACAGAGTGATCTCTGTTCGTTTCCAAGGCAAACCATTCAATATCACAGTAATCCAAGTCTATGCCCCAACCAGTAATGCTAAAGAAGCTGAAGTTGAACAGTTCTATGAAGACCTACAAGACCTTTTAGAATTAACACCCACAAAAGATGTCCTTTTCATTATAGGGGACTGGAATGCAAAAGTAG
>NW_011495054.1:2976459-2977180 GCF_000754665.1 Bison bison bison
AGGAAGAGAAGGGGACGACAGAAAATGAGATGGCTGGATGGCATCACCAACTTGATGGACATGAGTTTGAGTGAACTCTGGGAGTTGGTGATGGACAGGGAGGCCTGGCGTGCTGCGATTCATGGGATTGCAAAGTCGGACACGACTGAGCGACCGAACTGAACTGAACTTCCCTGAATTATATAATATGCTACTAGTTAACTTGATCCCTGGGTCAGGAAGATCCCCTGGAGAAGGGAATGGCTACTCACTCCAGTATTCTTGCCTGGAGAATTTCATGGACAGAAGCGTCTGGCAGGCTACAGTCCATGGGGTTGCACAGATTCGGACGTGACTGAGCCACTAACACTAGCTAAGTCCAGGCCAGTGCCTTTTCTACCACATCCTAAGATTCAGCTCTCAACAACCACGAGAGGGGAAAACTGCAAACTAATGAAAGAAAAGCGTGGTGTCGAACAATGTGACTGTGTTTATGTGGCCTACCAACATCTGACATGCTAGTGACTGACACAAAGTGATTTATTTTAAAGCCGCCCCCATTTTTAAAATATTCAGATCGTCACAATGCCCGAGTTATTTTAATGGGCCACTTTGACAAGCCACGGGAACTTTTTTTGAATCGAGACAGCTGGATTAAGACTATTGTGAAACAGGGGGATGGGGCTTTCACAGGGGGTACCCAAGAGACAGGGGTTGTTGACCTGTCATTTGCTGAGTGATG
>NW_011495054.1:2977280-2978375 GCF_000754665.1 Bison bison bison
GATGAACTATGGACGGAGGTTCGTGACATTGTACAGGAGACAGGGATCAACACCATCCCCATGGAAAAGAAATGCAAAAAGCAAAATGGCTGTCTGGGGAGGCCTTACAAATAACTGTGAAAAGAAGAGAAGCAAAAAGCAAAGGAGAAAAGGAAAGAGATAAGTATCTGAATGCAGAGTTCCAAAGAATAGCAAGAAGAGATAAGAAAGCCTTCCTCAGCAGTCAATGCAAAGAAATAGAGGAAAACAACAGAATGGAAAAGACTAGAGATCTCTTCAAGAAAATTAGAGATACCAAGGGAATGTTTCATGCAAAGATGGGCTCAATAAAGGACAGAAATGGTATGGACCTAACAGAAGGAGAAGATATTAAGAAGAGGTGCAAGAATACACAGAAGAACTGTACAAAAAAGATCTTCACGACCAAGATAATCACGATGGTGTGATCACTCACCTAGAGCCAGCCATCCTGGAATGTGAAGTCAAGTAGGCCTTAGAAAGTATCACTACGAACAAAGCTAGTGGAGGTGATGGAATTCCAGTTGAGCTCTTTCAAATCCTGAAAGATGATGCTGCACTCAATATGCCAGCAATTTTGGAAAACTCAGCAGTGGCCACAGGACTGGAAAAGCTCAGTTTTCATTCCAATCCCAAAGAAAGGCAATGCCAAAGAATGCTCAAACTACCGCACAATTGCACTCATCTCACATGCTAGTAAAGTGATGCTCAAAATTCTCCAAGCCAGGCTTCAGCAATATGTGAACCATGGACTTCCAGATGTTCAAGCTGGTTTTAGAAAAGGCAGAGGAACCAGAGATCAAATTGCCAACATCCTCTGGATCATCGCAAAAGCAAGAGAGTTCCAGAAAAACATCTATTTCTGCTTTATTGACTATGCCAAAGCCTTTGACTGTGTGGATCACAATAAACTGTGGACAATTCTTCAAGAGATGGGAATACCAGACCACCTGACCTGCCTCTTGAGAAACCTATATGCAGGGCAGGAAGCAACAATTAGAACTGGACATGGATCAACAGACTGGTTCCAAATAGGAAAAGGAGTACGTCAAGGCTGTATATTGTCACCCTGCTTAT
>NW_011495054.1:2978475-2981878 GCF_000754665.1 Bison bison bison
GATCCATTCTCTCCCGGGGTACCCTCTCCCAGACCTGCTGGCACAGCTGAGAAACAAACACGGGGCATCCCTGGAGTACATTGTGAGGAATGGGAAGAGAGGAACAGTATTTATCTTCAACGCACCCTGGAGATCTTGACATTAATGTGTGTCCGTATCTCTTCTCAGTTCCGTGAGTGGATGCTTAATTCGATCTCTGGCTATTGAGAAGGAGGAGGCCAGGGTGAGGGGGCGTGTGGGATCTGACCCAGACAAATGGTGGGAAAGCAAGTATCTCAACAGACCAGCACAGGAAATTCTCCCTTCTTTCGAAGACAGATCTGTCCTCCTCATTTAATCCCCAGCACAGCTGCACCGCTCACAGCATAGAGACACATTAAATGAAAATGGATTCTGATCTGGGGATCGTTGTGGCACATCTAATTTCAGATTTCTCCTTTTCCACAGTTTCACCCCACCGGGGGTTTGAGTCAAAACACAGAAAGGGGATATCACCTGAGGTGGAAATCGAATGGCTATAATTGGAGATGCTAAAGCTATGGTTGCCTACACACCCCCACCTCCAGGGGTGGCTGCCGTTCACCCAGTGCCTCCTGCATGTCAGGTACCCTGCCCATCTTTTCTTTAGTCTTTATAGGCACCCCATGAGGTTACTCTTCTCTTCTTCCATTTCACAGCTGGGAAAACTGAGGCTCAGAGGAGGTATTTGATTTCTTTCCATTTAGTCATTCGCTTATTAAATACTGTGTGTGTGTGTGTGTGTGTATTCAGTCACTTAGTCGTGTCTGACTCTGTGTGACTCCCTGGACTATAGCCCACCAGGCTTCTCCGTCCATGAGATTTCCCAGGCAAAAATACTGGAGTGGGTTGCCATTTCCTTCTCCAGGGGAATCTTTCTGACCCAGGGATCGAACCCTCATCTCTTGTGTCTCCTTGCATTACAGGTGGATTCTTTACCACTGAGCCATCAGGGAAGCCCCAAACATAGATTACAACAATAAAATAGAGTTGCTTTTTCTCTCAGCCCCAAGTCCAGATTCCTGGGTAAGACGTTTATTGGATTAGCCTGAGTCAAGTGTTTAACTCTGATGAAACAGCAGGAGCTGGTGGTGGATGGACTTATATTATAAAACACGGCTTCCAACTGTCAGTGGGGTGAAGGACTCAGTTACGGTGACCCTTAGACTGAGGAGCAGATAGCTTGAAAGATGCTGCTCCAGGGACGTCCCTGGTGGGCCAGTGGTTAAGACTCTCTGCTGCCACTGCAGGGCGCATGGGTTCAATCCCTGGTCGGAAACTAAGATCCCACATGCTGAGCGGCACAGCTGAAAAGTAAAAAATAAAAGAGAGAGAGAGAAAAAAATTATGCTGTTCAGCCCAGTAAAACAGAGAAAGAAATCAGAGCCAAGTGTGCCTCACTCAAAACACTACAATTGATAAGCAACTTCTCACCTATCATTTCAAAGTAGCACAAAACTGGGCCCCTGAAACTTGGTCATTGTGTCTTCCACGTGGTCTACTCTGCACTGCCAGCGAGACTGCTAAGCACGAGGGAATGTTCCATGCCCACGTGGCTCCCGCATTTCAGTTATCATCGGATAGCAGAGTGCTTAACAGAACAGGTTCCAGAGCTGGAATACCTGGATTTGGGCCCTGACTTGACCACTGTGTGACCTTGAGAAAGCGAACACTCGCAGCTAAGTGTGCCAATTTTCTCCTTGGCAACATGCAGATAATATTAGTTTCTAGCTCACAGGGTTCTTGCGGAAATCAATTAGCACATATTAAGGACTTACTGAATGAAATTCAATCAACACAAGTTATTTTGGGCCACCCAGACCAAATACCAGAGGAGATGAGGACTTGAGATCATCCCACACGAGGGATGGTGTGAGATGGCAGGGTCTGGCATATTCTGGGAGCTTAGCTGCCATGATGAAATGATGGGCCCAAAGCAAGGCAGGCATGGTTCCTTTGCAATCATGATCCAGCTACCACATGAAATAATGGACCCAGATGCTGCCCAATTCTGCTGGCCCAGCTTGGCTTCATTAGTCTCCCAAGATCACCCAGCAAGATCAAAGAGGGCTCTGTCCTTGTCCAGCCACAGATTGCTCAAGAGGTCAGTGACTGTTCCACCAGGGAAGAGAATTCCAATTTGCTGGTTAGCACTGAAGAGGGAAAACATGGGACTGAATTCTTTCCTCTAACATCAATTAAGGAGCAACAATATGCCAAGGCTGGGTACCAGGATGCAGAAATGAAGACCCACTCACAGAATGAAAGACATGTTGTCCAGGCAGGGAAAGACATGAAAATCCACAGACGATTATATAGGACTGTTCATTTGTCTATTGTTCTGGTAAGATTTTGATGGGATATTTTTTTAAGTATAATAATAGCAAGAACAAAGAAGAGAGATTAAATGAAATGTAAAAGTAAAATATATAAATGCACAAAGAGGATGAAACAAGGGATAAATGATATAATAGAGAATAAGACAGGGGGCAGGGAGTTAAACTAGTGGGTGGAATCCAGAGACTGGCTTTGCAGCCCTGTCACTGCCTCTTCCAAGCATTGTGAGCTCAAGATAGACCATCTACTTTTCTGAGTCTCTGCTTCCTCATTTGTAAGATGAAGACGACAGAAGGTGCATGGGGATTTTGAGATGAATGAATGACAGCAGGACTTCAGAGCACCTTTTAGACTGCAGGTGCTTATAAGCAGAGAGAGTGAGGTTTATCTGGTGGGCGACTGGTGCTAAGCCTGAGATCAGGATGCATTGCCTGGGGGCTGACTTCCCTGGCAGTCCAGTGGTTAAGACTCCACACTGGCAATGCAAGGGGCCTGGGTTTGATCCCTGGTTGGAGAACTGAGATCCCACATGGCAAACAAACAAACAGAAAAAACGACAGTGCATTGCCCATTTGCCTCTCCTCCTGAAAGGTTCTTAACCAAGCCAGTTACTCATACACGCAGGGGACAGGGCACTGCTTTATGAATTGCTTGCTGGCTTGCCAAGTTGCTTTAGTCGTGTCTGACTCTTTGCCACCCCATGGACTGTAGCCCCCCAGGCTCCTCTGTCCATGGGATTCTCCAGGCCAGAATGCTGTAGTGGGTTGCCGTGCCCTCCTTTTCCAGGCATCTTCCCGACCCAGGGATGGAACCCATGTCTGTTATGTCTCCTGCATTGGCAGGTGGGTTCTTTACCACTAGCGCCACCAGGGATGGTAATTGATAACTCAGACAGCACTCCAGGACACCAAACATCGAGTTCTCTGGTAGAGCTCTACTTGGGCTTGGGACATCATCAGTCCTCCTTCTCCTGTACGCTACTGACAAGTTCTCAGCCAATCTTGATTCCTCATTTTGGATAAAGAGAAATCAGAAAAGGAAAAAAAAA